>NC_036241.1:4315733-4345848 GCF_002742605.1 Olea europaea var. sylvestris | reverse complement strand
AAAAAAAAAAAAAAAAAAAAATTGTTTCCCGCGTTTTCAATTTTTTCAAGTTTTACACTGAAAACGCCCAAAACGACAAAAAAGTCGTTTTGTGTTTTCTTCACAAATTTTTTTTTCATTTTCGAAAATTCGTTTTCAAAAACGGGAAAGAGAACACGTTTTCACCGTTTTGAAAAATCGAAAACAGAAAACGACCCGAAAACGGTAAAGAGAACAGGGCCTTAAGTTTTTGTGGAATTATAATTAGCTTATCGGGTTTTGTTGAGTTTTAGTTAAATTATTGGTTGGAATATGATTTTTGTGGTGTGAAATGCATGATTTAAGGTAGATTTGGGTATAGATGAAGTGTATTGGCCAATTTTTGGTGTTTGGGGAACTCCAACTCGTGTGGTGGAATCCGGCGAGTGGAGGTGGGTTTTTTGTTGCAGCCGGCCGACTAACCGTTGGGTTGAACCCTGCTGTTTAATATCTGGTTTTTTTTTTTTTTTTTTTTTTTTTTTTTTTTTTTTTTTTTTTTATATTAAATTTCCTAAATTAATTTAAAGAAATTTGTTAATTTAGAATTTATTTTCAACTTAATTATTTAAACGGAATTTTGACTTTTTAATTTTAATTTTTTTATTTTATTTGAAATTTAAATTTTCATTTTAGTTATAATTTTAATTTAAAGAAATTTGTTATTTGAAAATTAATTTTCAAATTACTTTTTTAATTCTAATTTCAACTTTTTATGTTAAATTTAATTGTAATTGTAATTTTATTTTAAATTTACATTTTTTAATTGTAATTTTAATGTAAAGAAATTTGTTATTTTAAAATTAATTTCAAAATAACTTTTTAATTCTAATTTTTAATTTTAATTTTAATTTTTAATTTAATTTTAGTTTTTATTTTATTTTAAATTTTAAATTTCATTTTCATTTTAATTTAAAGAAATTTGTTAATTTATAATTTATTTTCAAATTAATTATTTAATCCGAATTTTGACTTTTTAATTTTAATTTTTAATTTTATTTTAAATTTAAATTTTCATTTTAGTTATAATTTTAATTTAAAGAAATTTGTTGTTTTAAAATTAATTTTCAAATTACTTTTTAAATTTTAATTTCAACATTTTAAGTTAAATTTAATTGTAATTGTAATTTTATTTTAAATTAAATTTTTTAACTTTAATTTTAATGTAAATAAATTTTTTATTTTAAAAATAATTTTAAAATAAATTTTTAATTCTATTTTTTATTTTTTATTTTTAACTTAACTTAATTTAATTTTTTATTTTATTTTAAATTTAAATTTAAATTTTCATTTAAATTTAAATTTAAAGAAATTTGTTAATTTAGAATTTGTTTTCAAATTCATTATTTAATCCGAATTTTGACTTTTTAATTTTAATTTTAATTTAATTTTAAATTTTAATTTTCAATTTATATAATTTTAATGTAAAGAAATTTGTTATTTTAAAATTAATTTCAAATTAAAATTTTTAATTCTAATTTTAAATTTTTATTTTTATTTAATTATAATTTTTTATTTTATTTGTTTTTAAATTTAAATTTTCATTTTAGTTTTAATTTTAATGTAAAGATATTTGTGATTTTAAAAATATAGTTAAAAATTTGGTTCGCTTAATTTTGAGTTATTATGTTTTATTCCATTATTTCATGTACAATGTTCTAATATTTTGTTTCAATTTTGCCAGGATAGATTTCATCTGGATGCAAAATTGCGACAGATGCCAAGTAAAGTTACGTGGAACAGTAACTTTGACAGCTTTATCTAGGTCCTGGAGCTGCTGGATGACCAGCATGCAGATATGCTGCGTCAGTCCTTTCTGTGGCCTCTATACCTTATGAGAGAGTTGCAGTATTTAGGTCAAATGATTGATGCTCTTTTATGTCGGCTGTTGAGTCCAGTTGACTAGGGCTGTAAGCAAAAATCGCAAAATCGAAAAATCAAACCGAAACCGCATTTTAGAAACCGTTGATTTGGTGCCACGTGGACCGGTCAACGAAATGATTTTGACCCAAACCAAACCGGTCAAAATGATTTGTTTTAGGTTAGAGAATTTTAATTGCGGTTTAAAACCAAACCGAACCGGCAAAAAAAAAATATAAAAATAAAAAAATAAAAAAATGAAATTTTTTGAAAATTCATCCAAATATGTAAAATTCAATAGTTTTCTCATTTATGGGTATTTTTATCAATTCCTAATTTTCTAATACAGATATATTATTATTATTATTATCCAATAATCCTAATATATATTTAATAATTTTAAGACTAACATAATCTATCAAAAACATTTTTCCTCTTCAAAATTTAGATGAACTCCAGTCGACACCCAACACGATTTTGAGCCACCGGCACCACACACTTCTTTACAGATTTTCATGCCTCTTCAAAGTCGAATTGAAGTCCATTATACCAAATCGGAGACAAAGAGATCCTAGACTTTCGGTGATAATATTTGCTACAAATAAAGTTTCAGATCAATAATTTTTTGGAGCAAACTAAGGTAAGAATCTGAAATTAAATGTGTTTCGTAACATCATACAACAAACATGTTTAATTCCTATGTTTAGATATTATAAACAATTACTTTATTATTGTAGTTGGTTATTCTCTTTGTTTAATCAATATCTTTTTTTTCCAGATATGATGATCACGAGGTTTTGTTGGACATCATTATATTTTTTGGACCTTATTCTAGTTTAGTAGACTTGTATTATAATGTTATTGTATCGTCATGAACCTAAAAAAGGTGGACAAAAATGAAAAAAAAATTATGTTTTAGTTTATTGTGATTTCACTTTGATTTAGTTAATATTTAAATTTATAGTAGATATATTTAGCCTCTGTTTGAGCCATATTTTTCATATCATCATAATGAGAAAATTAACTATTGGAGAGGAGGTTGGGTCCCACACATGAAATAGCAGGTCAACAAAGGCGGCTTGACTTGTGGAATAACGATCCAGATTTTCATTTTTTTGTCCCAAAAATTTGGTTCAAACAGGGGTTTAGTTTGTTTTAGATTTGTTACTAATGAGATATAAATATATAGCAAATTCAAAAAATCAATGACATAAAAGTAGACGGGCAAAAATATATATGGCTAAACCGGCGGTTTAAAATCAGACCAAATCGTTAGGTTTAGATTTGAGTTTTTTTTCAAACCGTTTAAAATGGTTTGGTTTAGGTTTGAGTTTTCTCAAACCATTTTAAATGGTTTGGTTTGAAAATTTGTCAAAAATCGGTAAAACCGGACCGCTTACACCCCTACAGTTGACGGCCATGCCCTCTATTTCGACCTCGGGGGCAAAATCGCTAGCTTTTCCATGTTCGAGTTTGCCCTGCTGACTGGATTGAAGATTATGGGCGATGAGGCAGCTAGCGGCGAGACTCAGAGAAGAAGTAGGCTGCAGGACACTTACTTCCAGGGATAGGGGGCTGTGGTTTTGCCTCAACTGATGGACGCAATCAGGAGGTGTGACGAGATTTTGGACATACTGAAGTTAGGTCTGGTCCACATCATTGAGAGCGTGATGCGGTGTCACCACAAGAAGACTGTGATTGACCTTTTCCACCGCAAGATCGTCGACGACATAGATCGCTTTAACAGCTATCCATGGGGCTGCTGATGTTTCAAGAACACTGTCTACATCTTCATCGGACCGCACTCGAAGCCAAAGGGACCCGTGCATAAGTACGACACGTACGGATTTCCCTTGGCACTGCAGGTAAATGATTAACACAATCAATCTTAAAATATTTTTTCTATTGAATTTGTACATACTAATTTATGTGTTGTAGGTCTGAGCGTATGAGACCATCCCCATATTGGGTGCCTGCTTTGCGCGGCGAGAGGAGACACACTGTCCTCGGATGCACCATTGGTGAGCATCTCGAGCGAAGGGATGTCCCACTGGGAAACAATTATCGGCTCTCCTCGACGACCCTCATGTGAGTATTATAAATTTGTGATTTATATTGTACAGTGTAACATTACATGATTTTATCTTTTTAAAATGTCAATATGTCAGTTTGAAGTAATAACTCATTTGACGCCGTCGATGGAGGATGAGGCGCAGGGCTCATGCATGAAATAGCGATTCCGGATGCTCAGGACGACCAGATGTTCGATTCGATCCCTGATCGAGACTGGGTAAGTGAATTATTGATTAATATTTTGTATGAGTTAGCAATTATTAAGTTAATAATATGTAAGTTTGTACAAGACTGTGAGCTAGTTGATCGGGCATCACCTCCGCCGTCGGCGTCACTTCCTCCCCCTCAGGGTAATTATTCTGATGATCTGTACCATCGCCAGATTGGATTTATGGCAGGAGGTCGGCGCGGTGCGTCGAGAGCTGGGAGGAGTTATAACAGGGGAGGTCGGCATGCTGCGTCGAGAGCTGATAGGAGTTATATCAGAGAAGGTCGGTGTGCTACGTCGAGATATGGTGGAGCTGGTCGACGATCTGGGACGTTACTTGGTAGGGAGGGTCGAGGATATAGCTGATGATATTAGAGTACTACACGCGCATTTAGGCGACCTTTATGATGAGGTGATAGCACTTCGAGGTGATATAGCAGGTAGACGATGGGTTAACAGAGGTGATGATCGGCGGGTGATCGAGAGCATAGAGATGGGGGTCATCCACAGTCATAGTCGGAGGATGTATGAGACTCTTTTTTTGGATCCATGAAGGATAGGGTGAACCCGAGGGCGGAGGAGGGGATGATCCCGAGGTTGGAGGAGGGGGTGGCCCCATTGGGGATGGGAGCGACGGTCGAGGAGGTGGTGCCGACGATGGCGGATGAGGGGGTCGAGGAGGTGGTGTTGACATAGATAGATGAGATGGTGGGCCCTTTCGAGGACGGGACAACGGTCGAGGAGGTGGTGACGATGGGGACGAAGGAGAAGGAGAGCGTGGAGGAGGTGGCGATCGTCGGGGCGGAGGAGAGGACGATGCCTGAGGTGGGCGAAGGGAGGACGATAGTCGTGACTGGGCCGAAAAAGTGTGCTGTTGACTTGTCGGAGCTGGTGGTAGGCAAGAGGCCGAGAGTACCGTTACAGTACATTGTCTCTCCCTTCACAGCTGAGACGAAGAGGAGGAGGTTTGTCGATGGGACGAACCCCAACCTATTTCGGGAGGCGGACCATGACATGTGGAAAGCGATCGAGACTGAGTGTAGAAGAATGTTGCCCGGGTTAGTATTCTTGATATTAGTGATATTAGTACTTACCAGTGATTGTTACACGTATACGCTTTTTTAACATTTCTCTGTTTTTTTTGTCAGGACCAGCCGTACGATCGGTACTGTGACGATCTTCAATACTTATAAGTGGTTCCACGACATCATCACTTCCGGAACCTGGCTTGTCGACGTTGCAAGTGAAGTAGTCATACTGTTAATTTTTATCACTTGTACATCATAGTTTGTTTATGCAATGAAATAACTCCATTTTGTATTGCTATTTTTTTAATGCAGCATATCGACCTGACCATGGACTTGTTGCCTGATCGGGTTCAAAGATATCCGAGCTCATTTGACAATCCTGGCCTAGTCATACTCAATTTGGAGTTCGGACGAAGCGTTGACATTGAGCACCTCTCGCTCCAACATGCCGACAAGAAGTACGTGGTGCCCGACTACATACTCGAGTGGACTATAGGGATGTGGCCACGTGTCGGGGGGAAGTCATGGGAGGGTTGTACACATATGTACATACTAGTGATCATAAATCATCACTGCATGGCCTTGGAGATTGTGTTCGTTGAGTCTACTATATACGTGTACGACCCCGATCATTCATGTCTGACACAAGGTTAGCTCGAGCAAAATTTGAAGCCCATTGCTTTTTTGTCCCTATGATAGCTAGATAGGCGGGATTGACTATGAAGGACAGATTTTCCATCGTGCAGGACACAACCACAGCAAGGCAGACAATATCGTAAGTGGTTTTAAATTTTTTAAAATTTGATACTTAATTTTTTTTTGCTGCACGGTACTGATCGAACTCATTTTTGTTCATTTGCAGGGGCGATTGTGGCATTTTTGCAATAAAGTACATTGAATTTCTGAGTGTAGCACATAAGGTTGATGAAATCAATCAATCTTGGATACAGAGTTGACGTAATAAGTTGACGTGCGACTTATTCTACTTTAATGGTGATCTATAGATTTATTCTAATTATTAATTGTAATTTTTTGTAATTACGAAATAATTATGAACGCTGTAAATATTGATTTGTTGTACTTACGAAATGTTTGTAACACACTGTGATGTATTATGAAATGATTATTAACTACGACGACAATTAATTTGTTATCGTATAATAAATGCAAACACTGTTTAATTCAGATGGACAACATTACCAAATGATCTAACTATCATTTAGAGAAACATGACTTGTACAATATTGGCGAGTATGTCCTACTGATTTGCACTGACGGCACCTATGCGATCGAGGAAATTCTCCGATAGATGATATTCTAGATGTACTAAATGTCCCAGGCCACGCGATTCAATGAGAGGTGGCAACAATGTATTGAGTGGGCGAATATGGTCGGGGACTTTCCACTCAACTTCGTTCGATAGAGGAAATATTGTCTCAGTGTTCGCAGCTCTCCAATAATCAGTCATGTAGTAATGAGAGCATAATGTTCTAGCTACAAATCCTCGATACATAGCAACCGCGACTGCATGTTGACACGAAAAAGTCTCTAACTGAATTTTTTTACAATTGGATGTTTTATCAGTCAAGTCCACAATGTATGCTGTATTGCGTGTACATTGTACTGAGAAGCCCGACTCGTCTAGTGGTTCGACATTCAACTGTCTCACAAGTTTTGCAGCTTTGAATAGCTTTTCCTTTTGCGCCGGGGCTAGCACACTCGTGCAATTCTGTGATTTTGCACGTCGATCGTGAAGCCACTGCTGCAGCTTGGTACGGATATTCTCAATCAGTGCAAGAATGAGTAATTCTTGATCCTTCTTGAATAATGTATTGAGACACTTCGCGTTGTTTGAAGTCATCATGTTATATCGACGTCCGGAAAAAAACGAGCGCGCCCAATGTTCCATCCCCATTTTCGTTAGATAATCCCATGCATCGAATGATTTACTTCTTATTTCAACCATGAACTTATTACACTCTTCAGCACTGTAGGCTTCAGTCGCTCTCCTGAACAATGAAATGATACCTTTGCTCGTATACCTGATTTTCAGATTACCTTGAATATGGTACATGCAATACTCATGATGTGCATCTGGAAAAACTTCAGCAATACCATTTATTAAAGGATGTCCCCGATTTGTTACAAATGCAAGGTCTTCGACTTTTCCGATTACTTTCCTTAACTTTGTGAAGAACCACCGCATCGACATGTCATTCTCACTATCGACTATGTCAAATGCAAGAGGGTAAATTTGGATGTTGGCATCTTGACATGTAACAATAATTAACTTGCCTTGATATTTAGATTTCGGTGTTGTACCATCAACTAGAATTAGGGGTCGCATTGCATTTCAAAATCCCTAAATGAATTGTCCAAGAGCCATGAAGAAGAATTTGAAGTAATTCCCACCCTTCGTCTCAATAAAAAATTTCAACCCAAGATTAGTTTTCTCCATGTTATGGCAATACCTGACCAATTTAGCATAGCTTTCCTCTACAGAGCCCATTAAATCTTCAAACACACATTCCTTGGCTTTTCAGGTTTTCTGGTAGCTCAAGACTACTCCGTACTCTCAACGGACGTTGTTAATGATGTCCGATAGTCTGTAGATCGTACGAGGATCCTGATACTTGTGTATTATCTGTCGACCAATAAATCAAGCTTAGGCTTGCCTGTGATCATTTCGACGTAATTCCACTTCGCAAGTATGTTCCCGTGTGTACTTGCGAACTACAAAGCACTCATTCATGTTCATCTTCGTCGCTCGCAAACGCCAACAGCAACTGTCGTCTACGCAGGCAATTGTCAATAATGACTTGTTCGATTTTTTCACTTTGAACTCAAAGTTGTATTTCAGTGCAATTAGGTGCACAGCCTCCTGCAAATCTTTTTTTTGTTTCAAATAGTTGCTCGACATACAAATCCTCATTGTCGGGAACCACACGGGAGGAGTTAGAGAACGGTTCACTCGATCAAGCCCTTGAGGTCCCACCTTGCTCATGTCTCTGTTGGGATAAAGCTATCAAATCCTCGTCTGTAAAAGTATTTACATTTTCTCACTCATTGTCATTAACCACGGATGAAATTTTGCGACTAACTGTCTCTAGAATAACCGCATCATCTTCACGAGCTATCTGAACCGTATCCCAAAAATCATTAGCATTGTTATCCCCTCCATCTGAGTCTACTTGTTCACTTTCGATGACATCCTTCCTCACTAAAGTCACACAAACAGGAGTCGAGTGTCTATTGTTCATTTCAAACAGATAATTCACTTCGGCATCAGAAGAAATCCTCATAGGTGGAGTCGGAACTTCATGATCGCTGAATTTAAATTTCAATTCCATGTCATACTGAGAGAGATCGACATTTAGCTTGTTCTATAAAAGATTATATAGTTCTGCATATGTTGTTTCTGTTATGGAAATTTAGATACCACTACGTTTATCGCTCGTTTATTTCCATACTCATCGATCTTTTTCATCCAATTTGAAATCATCAAAGTAACAAATTGGGACTACAACCATATTTGCGTGACAAAATTTTTTTTTTAATTGCAAGAAAATATCGAACGAAATAGGGGAAAACATAATTTTTAAAACAGCCAGCTTTGGTTGTTCAAGCCGACTGTCCATCCGACTGTCCAATCGACTGTTAAATTTTTCGATTGTCCAGCCGGGGTTTTTTCAACTGTTAACTGGACAGCCGACAATTCAAATTCGCTGTTCGGTAGAATAAATACACCAAAATTTTACAGATTAATTTTTCAATATTAATGCAGATGAATTTTTTCTCTTGAAAAGGTTAAAAATTTTCACAGATCTATTAATAAAACTATCTACATTAACATATATATCGAAATAAATTTTATCTATACAAACGTAAAATAATTTAACGAAAAGAAAATTAAATATGCGTATTATAAACTTACTGATTTGATGAGATTGATATAAATTTTTTTTAGCTATCGCGTTCGATGAATTTTTCAAATCTTAAGCTTCTAGCAGATGAAAGATGAAAGCGTTTTTATCTGTGTTGGAGTAAACAGATATGAGAAGTTTGCTGATTTTGATATTTTAAGTGGGAAGTGTTTGATTTTTATTTGTTAACAAAAGGGTAATAATGTCTTTTAAACAAAACCTTCTTTTATAATTGCATAATACATTTAAGGGCATTTTTGTCTTTTAACACTCAATAGGCCATTGTTATAATTTTAAGAATTCAACAAGTCAAAATGAAATTTTCCTCCTTCGACAACACCATTTTTAAAAGTATCCCATTATTTATGGATATTATCTTTATTTTATTTTTATTTTTATTATTATTTTTTTAAATTTTACTAATATACAGTTCTTTTTTTCTTTAATGTTTTAGTACATTCAAAAACAAATGAAAAGGGAATCAGGACTCGAATGAATAATACGTCTTTATTTTAACTTCTAGTGCAACAACAGGATTTGGATTTTGGATGAACAAAGAAAAGCTTATGAATTTTGATTTCAGTTAGATAAAAATCTATAGAATTAATTTGTTAGAAAATACGAGTCGTAGATCGCCCATGTGAGGTGACTCGACCCACAAGATATTAAAAGGGTTGGAGGGAATCCTTTGAACTTGAAATTTAAACCTACAACTCCTTATAATCACCTTTACCTCCCATTCAACCTCCAATTTTTTGTCTAACATTTTTTAGAAAGAAAAATGGTGAAATTCATATGAAAAATATCACCAAAATTGGAAAGATCATAAAATCACTATTTTAGCATAAAACTCAAAAAATAAGGCAATTAGATTGTGAATAATAATGCCCTTCCATTGTGATTTGGATTGGGGCCATTGGAGTGCAAGAAAATTGTAGATTTGAAGATTTAGAAAGTAAGGTGATTAAACCATTCAAAAGATCTTACAATTAATCTTTTCAAGTAAGGATTCTTGATCGAAAATTTATGTTAAAGAATGCTACAGATTATTACATTGTTATTAGAGCCATAAAAGTTGTTTCTCTTGCATAATATCTTGCTATAAATGGAATTATTATGTTGTAAAATGCACGTATGCCCTTTTTGTTGAAACTTAAAGCATTATTAATGGCATGCCATGAAATATGCAACATAAATTTACGAAATTTTTCTAGCATATTCCTTATATGATGTAGATCATATGTGGAAAATTTCGAAATTTTTGGTTTTATAATTTTGGAGAAAAACGAAACCTACATAAAATTGTAGAAACTTTAAATATTTACTTCTATCTATTCATTCATCTTCATGTAATAAGATTAATATGGTTAAAAAGATCTTTTCATAAGCTTTCCAACCACATAAAGAATCAAATCTTGAACTTAAAATGAAGGAGTTATGAGCCTTCGAAGTTTCGGATGAAAATCGGAATTTTTGCCTTAAAATGGGTAAGATCTGAAACTTCATCACATAAAACTTATTTCACATTGTGTTTCATGATGTCTATTTGGTATGATTAGATAGATCTTCTCAGGACCTTTCCAACAGTATAAAAAAACATAAATTTTGGCTTTGAAATGAAGAAGATGTGCTCTCCTGAATTTGGGATAAAAATCTTTTGTTTTTTGTGTGTGAAAATCGATAAAATCCGAAATCTCATCACATGATAACTTCTTTTACACTTCATTTCATGCTTTCCATTTGATATGGTTGGATAGGTCTTCTGGAGACCTTTCAGCATTATTAAGATCATTAATTTTGGTCTTGAAATGAAGAAGTTACGATCTCTCGAAGTTTGGTCGAAAATCTGAAAATTTTGTATGAGTTTGTTATCATTTTCACTCTTGATTAGATATGTTGATATCCTAAATGTGGCTTTAAAAAAATTAATTTTTTAGAATCTGACCACACGATGAACTCAGAACTTCAAAATTAATCAAAATGATCAATCGATAAAAATTTCCAAGGACGGAGTGGTGGCCCGATGCCCCCATTTTTCTTATTACTTTAAGAAAATGCAGATTGATCTCGCATGTGAGGGCGCATATGAGACTTGATTTCAATTTTGAAATTTACAGATTGGTCCCTGAATTATTCTTGATTTTCAGTATAGTTATATTAATTTTTAGATAGTTAAAAATATTTTTGTTGTATTTAATGCTTAAAATAAATTTGTGAAAAGCGTTAAAAATATTTTTTTCACTTGATTAAGTTCTAAATTTTTTTTTACAAAATCTAGAATATTTATTAAGTAATATTTGGCTAGTGGGGGTTATTTTTTTGAAGTGCAATTTTTTTTTTGAAATAAAAAAATAATTTGAAAGTATTTAAAATACCACATTTATATATGTTCATGGGTTGTGAGAGTCTTTGATTAGGTAATGCGATCCATTATAAAGTTGTTTCCAATTTTTGTATCTGATCAAATATTATTGGATTTATGCACACTTATAGCGTCTTTAGAGAGAATGCTAGAAAAACAAAGGTTATAGAACTAGTTAAAAAGCTACATGCTTATTGAAATTAATAAATGGAATTGAAATATGACCTGATGGAACTCGTAAATATTTTTGGGACATTTTTTTTTGTAATAAGTAAAATATGAGAATTTTGATGTCACTTCCCATTTTATTGGGATTGTTTTGCAACAGATATTAATGTGAGGTTGAGACTTTGCATAATAAAACTTAAATGATGTGAGTTTTATTCTTCAATTATAATTGGAATTATATTCTAGAAGAACTAATTTGTGATATTATGGTATATGTTATAATTGGATAAACGTACAAGCCTATACTTTTATTGCATATCATGAAATTACTTTATTGAATTACATGATATCATTTAATTCATAAATTGTTATGAATGCTAAAGTCAGTAGAACTAGTGAGATTCACACTTAAATATATTGATTGTCAGCTGAGTGATAGTTCGATTATTGGAAGATTTAGAGATCACATAAAACTATTTGATTTACCAACTGAGTGGAAGTTCTCAAGCCGGAAGAATTAATGTAATTCTCGCTTAGGACTCATGGAATTTAGCATTATGAAATTAAGTCTATGATAGTAAAACAATAGAATTTAGCATTAATACGAAATTTATATATGCATAAATGGGAGTTGATTGAGAATAAAAATGTCTCTAAAATCTAATAGATCATAACATCAAAATCCATAATTGTTGGCCTTAATAAAGGTCATAAGATAAATGCAATAACATTTGGCATGATAAGATTTGGAGTGTACTAGAAGAACTCGATGCTTCAGAGGGAATCATCCATGGAATAGTAAACCTGATGTGGGTCATACTACTCTAAAGAATAAAGATCAAAACTTTGACAAGTACGGAAAAAGATAGATTCTAGTGCTTGAGCATTTGAATTGTTAAGTTTTGCTACAAATGATTTTTTTCTCGAATGCGACTTACTTGAGATAGTTAAAATAATGTTGACCTTTTTGTTGGTCACATTTTTTAGATGAGTGGTAAGTTCAAACTAATCTCTTCTCAATAGATGAAAACTTTGAATTTAAGCGTCAATTTTCTCTATTGACAATAATCGCTATGTGAATTCAAAAAGAATTGATGTTGTTAAGTCTTGAGGACATGCTTGTGCAGCAATGTTCTAATTTGCATAAAACTTTAGATCTTAAGTATTAAATGAGTTATTACAAATGCGGGATAGATGAGGAGATTGAAAAATGGACCAAGAAGAACATATCAGATAATAAGTGCATGAAAGTAGTTTTGGTAGAGGACCAATATTATAAAAGTTCAAGTGTTTCAATCATACAATTTGAATTTCTTAACTCGAAATGAGTTGAGCTAAAAAAACATTGCACTTGAATATGTTCATCTTCGTGTTGTTTGTGTGTCAACACTATATATTGGATCTTATCTTGTGTAGATAATGGATTCAAGAATTAGAAATACACTTTATATGAGATCAAGAAGTGTCTTTAGTCTATTGTCAAGTCTTTGACTTGATACAAAATAGATATATACAAATAATGAACATGGAGTGAGGTTTATATGACTACTACAAGCAACTTATTGTTGCAAAGTGAGGAAACGACTTCCTGTTTAACAATAAAATAGTGTCAAAGACTCCACTAAACTTGATCTCAGTTGTTGTTCTTCTAAAACTGGTCTCTTACTTGAACTTATATGTAGTAGTTCTGTTCGTACTCCCAGTGGTGATGCTTATTATGGTTTTGGCTATTTGTGCAACGGTTTGAAGTTTTTAGTTGACAAAACCATTCAAAACTGTAATTGTTAAACTTTCATAGAATAAATCTATCCGAATTTCGTTGTGGGCTATGACTAAGAGAGATAGAGATGGAACTTCATTTTTCGTTACATCTATTGGTGAATTTATGTATTTTAGTTGTGCCTCTGATTTTTTTTTTTTTTAAGTTAAGAATATTATATTTATTAAGAATTTTTTGAAGTGGAGTAGAAAATCAGATAATGGAAGTGAAGACTTTGAAAATTGTTTAAGAGCATGAATCTCAATCACGAGAGTTTAGTGATCTAGGTAATGAAAGAGAAATTTTTATTGGATTAACTATTCCTCAATCAGTGTAATTATATGGTCTATTGGGTAGAATAAATGGAATATTGCTGAATGTGAGAAGGCTTGAGATAATACAATTCAATTTACGTGTTTGGTTACTTGCAACCTATCACTTAATGGAGTTCTCTCAATGTTGGTACCTTCAACACATATAAACTTTGGACACGTAAATAACCAAATAGGGGTTATCCTAGACTCACAATCAACTATATATGTTCTTAATAATAAGTTTAGAAACATGAGTCTATTAAAAACGAGATGTATCTCTGAGATACAAATGACAGTCAAAAAAAGGTCTTTGAGTGAGATTTTGGATGGACCTTGGGTTACAAGATGTGATACTTGACATTTTTTTATAGTGAGGGGGAAAATTTGGGAGAAAATTATTTAAATTGATATTATGTTTATTAATGAATCAATTTTGAATACACAAGAGTTGGTTTAAACTTCTGATTCATGTGGGAGTAATTTATTTTTGAGTGAACGCTATCCATACGAGTGGGAGCTATCATAGAACTATCTAATTTGTTTGGTTCTTGGTTTCGAGTGAGAGCTAAGAGTTATTCAATTTCAATGATTCTTGGTTCAAAAAACCAGTGGAGAAATTCAAGGAAAGTGATGGAAATATATATGTGAAGTATAGAATTTCAACCTAATATGGGATATGGTGAAAATTCTATTTGGACATTATGTTTATTGAGAACATCTAGGTTCTCGAAAATTAAGTGAAAGACTAATGAGTTTATGATAGATAAAGCTCATCTCTATATTTTCTTTTTTTGAAAAAGATTATACTCAATATAAGTGTATTGAGTTAGATAATTTTTTTTATCACAACAATGTGATGCACTTCCGTACATCGATATTAGCCGTGATAGTATGTTTAGATTTAGAGTTACACCAAATAGACCCAGAGACTGTATTTTTATTCTCAATTGAGAATTGATTGAAGAGATCCACATTAATTGATTTGTAAGTTTCACGCTAAAGGTTTTGTAGTATTGTGGTAACTTTACAGTTACACTAGTAGCCTAATACAGTCCTTTTGACAATGGTGTTTGAGTTTTAACAAGGTTTAAATCTCGTGAAAAATTTCATCATGTGGATGAAAATCACTGTATTTATGTAAAGGTCTATTTGTATGTTATAATTCTAACTTTGATGTTAATGACATTATAGCTAAGCATAAGAAAGAGTGTATTGAGACCATTTTGAAATGATTGTCCTCAATCTTTGAGACGAAGGATATGGTTTTAGCAAATTGTACATTTTATATTAAAAAGATTATTCTAATCTTTTTGCTCTTTCAAAAGAGTTGTTTACTACAAAGACTCTAGAGTATTTTTAACTGTGGAATTGCTACATTATTGATACTCCTACATCAGAAGGTAAACATATGAGTCTTCATATATGTCCAAAGATTTCATACGTGCACAAAGAAATATCCAGAGAACCATATCTAGTACGATTTGGAGTTAGAAGTATGCTATGATGTATACTTATCCTAACCTTTATCATTGGATGGATCTAGTCAGTAAGTATCAATGTTATACCTAGAAAGGATATTGTGATACCTGAATGGTGCTGCCGTCAGTTATTCTATTTTATTGTTGAACAAATAACTTGTGATTTGAATAGATATGCAAATGTCAACTAAGTATGAGAGTTAGTCGAGCACAAATAGTTTTAGACTTGTACAATCTTGATCTATAGAGTAGCAAGAAGCATGTCTTATAATATATATCTTGGCAACTAAGAAATGTTTGAAATAAATACATTGGGCTTCTAATGACACTAGTTGAAGATATGGGATCCATGATAGTAACATAATTGTCTCATGTGTTGAGGATCTCGAGTATCAAGTGGAACCAAACACTTGATGGTATTTTTACAAGAGACATTAGCAAAGAATGTGTCTTTTCGATATATTTACGTAAATGATGCTATGTAATCATTATACATTGAAAATGCCTAGAGATATACTTGTTGGTAATATCGAACCTCTAGAATTGCATAGAATACGATACTTAGTGTATCAGAAAACTCTTGATTGAGTTTTTAGGCCCATAGATGAACAAGTTTGAGTTCATGAGTGATCTAATGTTGAGATTATGAAATAATGATTTGTATGCACATATAAAATATGTCGAACATGTTGAGATTGGTTCACTTACACGGACAATCGCCTCAAACACTTTGGGGTATGCTAAGATGAGACAAAGTGATCATGTTGTGCATATGATCCGTCACCTTGATGAGATATCAAGATAAGATTACAACAAGCAATTGAAATAGATTTTGCTATCCATTAAACCTGTTTAGTAGTTAGACTGAGTTCTCGATTTGAAATTGCTTAGAGGAATGAACATAAGAAGAACTCAATTTAGGTATCAGAGAATACCTGAACTAGGATCTACATAATGTTATTTGTTTATAATAAATATCACATATGTCCTAAGAAATGGAGAAAAACACTGTAGCACGTGTTTCATATCATGTATGCTTTTACAACTAATATTGGGTAAATGAGCGAATGGATTCGTACTTCCTCATTGTGTGAGACCTTGAGGGTTTATATAACCTCATATTTACCCTTATGACTTTTGACTATTTTTTGAGATTTTATTTCAGTGTTGTTACTTTAACATGTTACCAATGACTATGATTGATTAGGTTTGATGGAACATATCTAGGATAGTAGCTGATTTAAAGTTGAAGGATTCAAATAGGAAAGAAAAATTATTTTGACCAATATTTATATCTGTATTCACCAATCGGACAATTGTGTTTAACCATTTAGGGTATAGAATGCAATTGTGAATACAACGATACAATATGTGGTTCAAGTATGTTTCATAAATACTCGAGGGATAAAAAATACTTGAATTAATGTTGACCACTGAGTTTGGGGTATAGTGAGATGTGATGTTCCTCTAGTAGAGCTACTATATATCCGTAATAGGTTTATAGTACTGTGAACTCTAATATTACTCGCTGGTCACAAGATCTATTTTTCGTGTGAATGTTTGTGAGATAAATTTTGAGAATGATCTAAGTAGTGACATCCATTGTCACTCGTGGTTCGGGCTAAGCTCATCATGTAGGATTGGAAGATGTTAGAAAATGCGGGTTGTGGATCGCCCATGTGAGGTGACCCAACCCACAAGATATTAAAAGGTTGGAGGAGTGGTTTGGACTCGAAATTCAAACCTACAACTCCCTATAACTATCCTTAACTCTCATACAACCTTCAATTTTTTTATCTAGCATCTTTAAGAGAGAGAATGATAGAAGGAAAAATGATGAAATTCGTATGAAAAGTATCACCAAAATTGGAAAGGCCATAAAATCACCATGTTAGCATAAAAACTCACAAAATAAGGTACATAGATTGTGGATAATAATCCATTTCCATTGTGATAGAGATTGGGACCATTGGAGTGCAAAAAAAATAAATAAATTCAGATTTGGAAATTTAGAAAGTATGGTGATTCAACCATTCAAAAGATCTTGGAATTCATCCTTTCAAATAAGGATTCTTGACCTGAAATATATGTTAAAGAATGCTACGAATTATTATATAATTGATTATAAAGCATGAACACCCTCTTGTTATATCGGTATTAGTCATTAAGAAATCAAAATGGTAATGAAATCTTGATAGTTAGAAAATGAGTAGTAATAATCATGCAACATGTACATCATTATTTACACCTCGTTTGACATTCCAACGAGTTGGCAGATTTCTAGACATTCATTTGACAACTTTTTTTCAAACGATGGCTAGATTTAAACTCACAGGAGTATCATAAAAAATTTACATATTTGGATGTACAGATAGCTTAATCCTAATAATAGGGAAAACACAAAGCACTGACACCCTTTTGTTGGTCATTGATTGATTTGGCTATTTTGCGTTAATTGGGTTAAGACTTTGATTTTGCTGCTTTCATATTAACTGGGTTGGATATTGGTGGGTTTAACTTATGTTTGGCCTCATTTTTTCAAAACTCATTATCAACTATACATTCTTTTATAAAATAATTTTAATGTAAATCGAATTTCATTTTTTTACCACACATTTTCCAAAACATTACTCTTCCAAAACACATTTTCTTACTAAAATGGGGCTCAAACATAGGTTTAGAGGGTTGATTGATGGTTTTTTCTATTAAAAAAGTATTTTTTTATCTATATATTGTAACAATAATTAATTAAATTGTCATTAATTTGAAGGTTAACGTGTTTAACCTCAAAGAAGATGAAAGAAGCGACTACAATTCAAATAGTCACACCCTAAGTTGCGGAGTAACGCATGCCTAAAGTTGGTCAAGAAGTTGAAACAATTGAAGTTGCATATGAATTTTATAACACCTATGTAAAAGAAGCTGATTTACTAGGCCAGGCATGAACGAACTTGTTCTCAAACAATTCATATCTGCAAATATGGATAAACATATAAAAATTATCAGATTAAAGTTCAAGCACGCAACTCTACGGAGTGGTGATAGACATTGGGGAGTCGTTCGTGTGAGTTTGTAAAGCTAAATTAATTGTGATTAGGCGTAAATCATTTCAGGCCAATCATTTTGGAAGGAAACCAAGTTAGGGATACTTTCAGTATTGGTAATCATGGAAAAAATATGATAAATTTTAGAATTGCACGTGTGCAACATAATTATTGAACGATTTAGTGTTCAATAATTTTGTTGTTGAAGATTATGAAATTGTTGTCTATTGTTTTTTTATTATTATGATTTTTTAGTGTGAAGATTGTGGGTTTTGTTTATTGTAATTATAGATGCTTTTTATTGTCTTTTGATGGATATTAATACTAGAATATGATAGTGGGTAATGTTTCTAGTGAATAATTTTACCCTCTCAAAGAAGCAAATTTATCTATTGTTTTCTTTCTTAAACTAATAGTGTCATTTGAAATTTTGTTGTCTGTTTCAAAGACTATGATGTCGTGTATATTATATAGTTGTATTTATTAGAGTAGAGAAGATGTGTCATTGATCTACATGTTTGAGTTATTATCTCAAATCGTACATCACTTGTAATTTTATTACTTATATATGACCATTAGACTATTTAAGTAGTTAGATTTTTTGTAACCTCTTTAATTGGAGCAGTGATTTTTTTTCTTGATGGTGTCAAATAAGTTGAAAGGCTGAATTTGTACAATTAGGCATTTGAATGTATTTAAATTCTGACTTGGAAGGTTTCATTTATTTGCAGCATTCAGCTGATACATCCTAAATGTTGGGATTCACTTGTTCAAGTGATTTTTTCTTCTGCACGTAGAGATTCTATTTCATTTCAATTGTGCTACATGTATATCACCCCTCATAGAATGGTGTACATATATGTTCGAACAAAACTTGTAAATGTATGAGATCATTGATAAGTAATAATGTGATGAGTTGAATTATCTTCTCACGAGGAATAACTATTAACTACAGTTTACTAGTTTCCACTAAATTCAATGATTGTAACACAAAATAGTTGATTTTGGTTATACCTAGATTAACTACTAAATGCGTAAAGAGTATTTTATTTTCAAGTTATGAAAAGAATGTATTGAATTTAGAATCCACCTATTGATATCTATTCCCAATTCTCGAATTACGTAGCTTAGTGGTGTTTAAGTGTTCTTGACAATCGATAATCCTATGTTGTTTACTCTTCTTTTCCAAGATAAATCAAATATATTCTAAGTACAACCCAATCCTATTCCTAATCTGAATTCATATGCAAAAGATACATTCAACCACACGATTATCTAACAAGATCGCATAAGCCATAAATTTTATTACTAACACCTATTCCCTGTGTGTTAATCATGCAATATTCTAAACCTATTGTGAGTCTCTCATTAGTAGTTTAGCAATCAAATAACACAGTGTTAATGTATATTAATCACAAACACAAAAATTCATCAAACTATTAATTCAATTAATTAAAAACACATGACCAATGATCTCATCATTCATTTAATACAAGAAAGAAGTTTAGACTAACATATTAATATCTAAATTACACCACCCAATTCAAAGAATAGATGCAGAAGCTTGACGAATAAATTTCTTGAACTTTTTCTTCGATTTGAGCTTTGAATCTTTAACTTTTTTTTTGTGTTAATTCTCTTTAAAACTCATTTTAGACGTCACTTCAATGATAGAATATGTGATAATAGCTTCCCAATATGTTCTAGATGACTCTATTTTTCATTGAAAATTTTTGAGTTGACGCATTCCAATCTCATGAATCAATTTCTTGAATGTATGTCAACAATGCTTTTGTTAATAAATCGACTACATTGTCACTTGAGCAAATTTGTTGGATATCGATGTTGACATTCTTTCTAAGCTAATGTGTATGAAAGGATTTTGGAGAAATATATTTTGTTCTATCACCTTTGATATAACCTCATTTGAGTTGTGCAATACTAGCTGTATTGTTTTCATATAAAATTGTTGGACTATTTTTTGTTGAAGTTAACCTGTATGATGCTTGGATATGATGGATCATGTTCCTCAATCATACACATTTTCAAATTGTTTCATGAATTACAATAATTTCAGAATGATTTGAAGATGTTGCGGTCAAGAATTGATTTATAGATTTCCATGATATAACTATTCCTCCATGTGTAAATACATATCTCATTTGTGATTTAGCTTTATGTGGGTCAGAAAAATAACCTGCATCTGCATATCCCACTAAAGTAGATCCCAACTTTTGAAAATATAATAATCCCAAATCAACATATCCTTTTAGATACTAGAACTATATCTTGCAAGAAGATTTAGCTATAACGTGTTGAGTGCCATTTGTAAGATAAATTAATGCTCCAATTACATTAAAATATGGTAGTTTAGGACCAAGAACATTTTCTCCATCTTCAAGTGGACAAAATGAATCTTTTTCACTTCAAGTAATCGAACAACCATAGGTAATGTCAATGGATGTACACTACCATATAAAAACGTTTTAAGATTTTTCTATATATGTAGATTGATGAACAAATAACCTTTTTGAGAAATGTTCAATCCGCAACCTAAGACAAAATTTAGCTTTTCCCAAATCTTTCATCTCAGATTCATTTTTCAAATAATCATCAACTTTGTAGAGCTCTTCAGGAATTACAATTAAATTTAAATCATCAACATAAATCGCCACAATTACAATCCAATATTTGTTGTCGACTATTTTTTCTTTTCGATTCTATTTCTTGTCCCATAATGACATAACTTATTAAGATATTGCAAGTTTCATTATTTAAGGTACCTAAACCTCTTCTAAGATTTTATAATTTGTTGTGTTTAAATACTCATAAAGAGTATATGCCCCTTAATGAGACCATCTCTACTAATTGCTTCATTTTCATTTGAAAATTTTTTGTATTCGAGTCGAATACCATCACGCTCCAGACATGTCATAAATATATCTAATATAATAATAAGAAATTGTACTCATGGGATATCAATTCGTATTGGAGCATTTAAAACTGATGTGTAAGATGTTATTTAATTCTTTGATCAGTCAATGTATCGAAATAAATTATCTTTCAAACTTCTAGTTCGAATAATATTTTACGAGGATTCAGATGATGGTGCGTTTATATATTAATTTTAACTTCTTAATTCATCTTCCTTACGTTTAGACAATTGTCCAATCAAATTGACAATAATTTTTCCAGCGTTATAAAATATCATCCATTTGAAATAAGGGTTTAAACTACGTATTCATTCTTAGCATTCTTTATTTTTCAACTAAGTGCATTGTGGTGGTTCAATTTTACATATACTGCACTATCAAAATAATTAGATGAAAAAAATTAGGTTTTGAACATAAGTCAATTTTAATATGGAGAACTATAATATTAGCATGATGCGTAATAGAATTCCTTAAAATAAAAATGGGAAATACTTTGTTTTCAATTAAATTAATTGGAGACATTTAATAAATAATAGTGTTAAACTATTTATCGACATCCCAACTAACACTTATTAAAATATTGAGATTTATGCCCACTAGCATTAACAGGACACAGTCTTAATTAAATAATCTGAAATTTATGCTCATAATTTAAAATTTGAGCAGTAATTTTGCAAACTTTAGGTTGCGAACACCATGAAATCATCTATATATGTATCAAACGTATTAGATACAAAAAATATTTAGATGATTAACATGGAGGATGATGGCCCTATTTATTACCATAATTAATTTTGAGAAATATAGGGAATTCAGTCTCTATTTTAACTAGTGGTGGTTAATTAAAAATTTTCAAGAAAGAAAATAAACAGTATGTAGGATTGAATCAAAGAATATTCTGGTTCTTCATTGAATATCTATTTGAATTTTAATTTTGTGCCATTATTAATTCAGTGATAATCCAACTAGTTATGCCAAACAATAAAGTGAAATTGAACTTTTGGTTCAATATAAGGTATAATTTGATGATTCACTTTTGAGGAGTACGATTAAAGCTTATATAATCATATATCATTCAAATAATCAAAGTAATCAATGTTCTCATGATATTAATTACATGTTTTCCTTCAGGGATAAACATGAATTCAAAGTTATATATTTTTTGAAAATGTGCTACTTCGAGAGTACATTATCTTCAAATATTGCTTCTTTAAAAGAAATATGCTAATATTTTTCTAGAATATTGAAAATTATAATTCATGTTCTTCAAGAGCGATAAATTAATATCCTTCTTGAATATTAATAATATAGAAAATTAGTTTACTTTAAAAATTACAACATAATATTGAGTTGTTTAATTTGTATTTTTTCAGGAATACAATGAGATATATATTATTTTAGGATATGTGCTATTTCAAGAGTACATTATATTTTATTATTACTTTTTCAAAAACAATAAATCAATGTTCTTTTAGAATATTGAAAATAATATTACGCTCTTCAGGAGCAATAAACATAATATTTTTTTGAAATATTAATTATAATGTTTTGCTATTTCATGAATAGCAACATGATAAATTATTAATATAAAGTTTATAGAAGAACATCTAAAAATATTTGATTACCATATAGACATGATATGAATTTATATAGAAAATCTAATTACCAAAAATGCATAAGTAAAAAAATCTTCCAAACATGCATGTGAATTGACTATGCAAATAGAACAAAGTATTCATTATGCGTATAGTGAAATAATCGTTATAGATTTTTTGTACAAGCAAAAAAAATAGAAGAAGCAGTCTCAATCTGATGCATAAGTATATAGAAAAATTCATATGTCACAAAATTAATTTTAATACACGCGATAAATATTTGTACTTATAAAAAATTACTACGTTCATTAAAATTTGAAAAATTAATCATTGTGCTGATAATGTGTTATGAAAAGAGAGAAAAAGAGAAGAGATAGTAAAAATCAATAGATTTTTGAGTATTTTATTAAGAATCAAAGTCATATATTTATAGGGAAGAATAAGAGATACAACAGTAATAATTTTTAAGGTTACAAAGGTATAATTATCATTCACTAATAAATTTACCCTTTATAAAATGTACCTAATTTTAATAATAGCCTTACACTTTTTTATGGAAGGGATAAATTAATGCATATATGACATAAAGTTTCAAGGTCAATTTAGATATTAATAACGTGTATACTCAATTACTAATTAGTCCCAAAGGTGGTTAGGGGCAAATATTGTTAAAGGAAATGATCACAATAATCGTGGCAACGAAGTAGTCAATCACCAAAATTAAGCAAATCAATATTACTGATATATTGCTAGAGAAATCTACATAAATATGTATATATAGCAAACAATTTGCAGATTTGATTTAACCTTTTATAACTCCTAAACTCATGGATTTTCATATAAGATTTGTCATGTATTTTGTATATTAGTTGAACATCAATGAATTAGAATAGGGCTTATATACAAAAACTTTCATGGTATTAGAGCCAAAATCTACAAGCCTTAAAATCATGTCTTCATAAGCATTCCACCGGTGTTCTAGCTTAATTTCAATTAAACTAAGCACACCAAACCTGTTCGTATGGCGTTCCCAAGTGACTTCCTTAATTTGTAGTCTTGGTTTGTATCATCACCTTATTAGTTGTGAGAAACTAGACGAGAAAATCAAAGATGATGAGGGCAAAAAGAGTCCAAATCTGTTGTAGTATCCTTGGATCAACTATGATGGACTACTTTCTCCATGTCTCCTTAGAACCATAAAGGAAGAGGTCATGAGTTTAATCTATTGCGAGGCTAATACCGCGTAGAAAATATGGACTTCCATTGAAGAACAATTATTCCCTATAACGGTGGAGAAAGAAGGACTTCTCAAAAATATACTCATAAGTATAAGAAAAGGGACAAAATTCCTTGATGAATATTTGAAAGAATTTAAGTCAGTCTATGACAATTTCGATGCCATCAAGAAGCCAGATTCAGACCACAACAAAATATTCTAGTTCACTCATGGCTTGGGTATAAAATATATGGATTTTTGAACAACCATTCTTACCAAGCCTCCATGCCCTTCGTTCAACCAAATTTTATTGGCCTATAGGACCATGAACAAGCTATTCTTTCAATGAGAGAAAATGAGAAGACAAACTTGGAATATGCAGAAGCTTATTTTGGCCAAAGGGTCGTGGTGGCAAAGGAAACTTCAACTCTTGAGGCAGAGGCTTTACTCTAGTCGGAAGATATAACTCTAAAATGGTGGAAAGAAATTCCATACCCATGCTGGATCACAAAACAACAATACAAAACCACAGCCCAAAGAGGGAAATCCAGTTGAGCAACCATTCCAACATCATATTAAACCTAGTGACAAACTTAATTGTCAAATTTGTGGAAGATAAAATCATACTACCATTGATTGCTGGTATAGGTATGATTATTCATATTAATTCGACAATCTTCCTCAAGCTCTTGCTGCATTCAATCTCCATGCTTCAAACGATGAGTCATTTTATGTGGATTCTGTAGCTACTTCGCATATGATAAATGATACAGGTAAGTTATCTTATATTGAACCATATAGAGACAGTGATATGATTTATTTTGAAGATGGAGTGGTTTATCTTTATCTCACATTGGCGATGCTCGTGTTAATACAAAAAAGGACAATTAAAATTGAAAGATGTGCTTGTGGTGCCTAATTTATAATAATAATAATAATAATAATAATAATAATAATAATTGCTACAAGTTGGGAAAGTTACTAAAGATCATTCATGTTCTTTTAAAGGTTGAACCCTAACCTTAAAGGTCCCCCACCGCTCCACCTCTGGAGCATCGTGAGATAGGTTAATGACGGGATGTGCCCCAACAGGCCAGTGAACTAGAGCTTCCTGTACACTGGTGCTCACAAAGAGTTCCAATCCATATTTTAGGAATCGAACCCTTACACTGCGACTGCCAGCAAGGCTGAGTATATCTTACCCTTGTTCTTTGCACCACTGGGATATGTCTCGGGAGGCGATAATTCATGTTGTTTTGAATTCATTACGAATGGGTTTTTTTGTTAAAAATCAAAATCAAAAGATGATTGCGAGGAGGCATATGCAATGACAATTATATGAATTAGGATAGAGTTTAGCTTTGGGTGCAATCAGATAAGGCAATACAACGTCTACTATTTGGCATCAACGACTCGGCTATCCTCATTTAAAGTTATTATCTTTGTTAAAGGAGAAGAAAGCAATTGATGTCACCCATTGGATAACTCAACCTTCAGTTTGTGTTAGTTGTCAATTGGGCAAAAGTTGTAAACTGCCATTTATAAATCAAATAAAACTTCTCAATTTCCTCTCGAAAAGATACATTGTAAGTTTTGGGGCCCGGCCCCATTATTATTTTGAAAAATGTTGATGAGACAAAAACATTGAACAACACTTATATTGATGAAATGTCTAACCAGAATTTTACAAATCTAATTCCCTAAAATTCAGATGTCATCAATCTAGCAAGCGAACCTTCTCAAGCCATGATATTAATGTCTTTAAAACGCCCTCCGGAGCATAGCCTAGTGGTGCAAAGGACATGAGTGAGGTTATCTCACGCTTTGCCGGCAGTCGCAGTGTGGGGATTCGATTCCTGAGACATGGAATTGGATTTCTTGTAGGAGCAGTGTACAGACAGCTCTTGTTCCCTGGCTTGCTGAGGCACATCCCATGATTTACCTCTCTCACAAAGCTCTAGGGACGGGGTGGTGGGGCCCTCAAAGTTGGGGTTCAACCTTTTTATTTTTTATTATATTAATGTCTTTAAAACGTGTAACAAAAATTTTTACAAATTTGATTCTGCAGAATTGAGAGTTTATCGATGCAAAAGATGAAGCTAGTCCTAGCCATTATGTTGTTGACATGTCTAACCAAAATATTACAGATTTAATTTCCACAAAATTTGTAGTCAATCAATACGACACAAACTATAGATGTTCGTGTTAGCTGTCGTCAGCATATTTAAATGATTATGTCACACTTGCAACTAAGAAAGAGTCTATCCCATGGCCATCTGAGCCAAAGACCCTTCAATGAGCTCTCAAAGATTTATGATGGACTGCTGCAATGTAAGAAGAGTTCCAAGCACTTCAAGATAATAATACTTGGCAGCTTGAACCTCAACCAAAGAATGTTAAAATTGTAGGTTCAAAGTGGGTCTAACATCTTAAAACAAAAGAAGATGGATCCATTGATCGATTCAAAGCACGTCTAGTTGCTGAGGGGTTTACTCAAGTATTTGGTGGATATGATGAAACTTTCAGTCCACTGGTCAAACCGACTACTATTCGACTTGTTATAGCATTCTCTCCATCTCTATCTATCTCTCTCTCTCTCTCTCTTGGCTAGACTATGAGACAACTTAATGTTAAAAATGTATTTTTACATGGAAATATAAAGGAGATTGTCCACATGGAACAGCTACCTGGTTTCATTAAAACAAGCACTCCGTACTTGCTTTGATTGACTCTCCCAATTTTTGCTTCACTGCAAAAAAGCAAATTCTTTTCTGTTTATTTACTGCAAGTGTTATTATTGCAGTATTCCAGTGTATGTGGATGATATTCTTCTTGCCACCAATTGTGAAAACTTCATCTCTCATTTAATATGTAGCTTGATCACGATTTTCCAATAAAAGATCTTGGTGGTTTGCATTACTTTCTAGGCGAGGAACTTGAATTCTTCAATGGAGGTGTTTTTCTTTCACAATGTATATACACAAGATCTTCTCCAGAGAACTCAGGTGCTGGAAAGTACTTCCATTGCCATTCCTTTGACCATTAAAGAAAAGCCTATATCTACATATGGTGATCAAGTGGAAGCTTTTGCGTTTTGAAGTATTGTTGCAGCTTTGCAATACCTTACCTTCACAAGACCTGATATAATTTATGCAGTTAATCAGGTATGTCAAAATTTTAGCAATCCGACTCTCGTACATATAAAGGTTGTAAAATAAATTTCGCAATATCTCAGGGGTACTCAGAATTTAGGTTTTAGATATCTTTGTCAAAGTCCCATATCTCTATATGGCTTTAGCGATGCCGAATGTGCTAGCTCTCCTACAACACGAGGAAACACCACTGGTTATTGTGTTTATCTTGGGGCTAATTACACTTTGTGGAGCTCTATGAAACAATAGACTATTTCTCAATCAAATTCTGAAGCTGAGTACCGTTTTATGGCTTCTACAATAGTTGAAATAATTGGTTAACATTTATGCTAGGAGATTTGGGTGTGTCACTCTCACAGTCTCATTGATTGTTCTATGATAATATAAGCTCATTGCATATGTCAATCAATCCAATGTTTCATATTCGCTCAAAACACATTGAACTCGACAACCACTTTGTCCATGTAAAGGGTGCTATGGGAACACTTGTAACTCGGTACATTCCATTTTCCTCTCAACAAGCAGACATCTTTACAAACAATTACCTAAATATGCATTAACTACATTTCAAAACAAGTTGGGTGCTCATGTCCATACTTACTCCAACTTGAGAGGACGTGTCGAAGGAAATGATCACAACAATCTTGGTAATTATTCAGGGTTAAAAAAAATCCAATGAAAACGAGTTCACTTTACTCAAAGTCCACGTATTACATAAATGACTATATTTGGACTTGGGGGACTATTGCTACGTGTCGATACACCTGTCCACACACTGGAGCCCATGGCCTACCCATGCCGAGCCAAGTGGTATCTCCGTTGAGGGCGCTAAGTCAATGGAGATTGACCAACACCAGCAGACAGTTCCTATGAGACGTGGCCCAGATTTTGTGTGCCGAAGTGTAATAATCGAGGTGGTATACATGGCCGAGGCTCTTCATACCGATGCCCATTATATCGAAGCCCATGACAATTGGCGTCACTTCTCCCCAGAGATCCAGTCTTATACAAGAATCCTCTTTGAATGATTGATGGGATGCCCATCATGAAGTGCAAGTGTCTTGTCTTGCCAAAGTAGCGGCGGCTCTACCAATTAATAAATGTAAAGCATGCTAAGTGATCAAACTTGATGCCTACAATTTGACATGTAAATTAACAAGATGAGGCCATGTGTACTCTCAACCAAGGGCCACGATCTAATTTGTAACAATATAAATACTTCTCCATGTATTCCATACAAAGGTTAATGCAAGATTCAACACAAGAACAAATACTACACAACATTCTTTACATTTCACTCTCTTGCAATATACACGAGTTCATATACAAGTTCTACAAACATCGATTGGTAATTATTGTACAATCGTTATGCAAATATCTCGCCGGATTCCAAACATTCTCGTCCTGTGCCTTTAAGTCGCTCCCAAGCCCTTGATCTACTAATTCTAGATCGTCCACTTGTCTTAGTATGTTGGACCAGGCTTACGTGTGCGCAGGTGGGTCCGGTATCTGTTGGCAACATATTCTGGGGTCAACAGTAATGAAGCAATCAAAACTGATGAAGACAATGATCCAATTGATGATGGAATGAAACAATCAATCACCATAATTAAACAAATCAATATTACTGATATATTGCTGGAGAAATATGCATGAAATATGCTTAGACAGCAATCAATTTACAGATTTGATTTAGCCTTTTATATCTCCTAGAATCATGCATTTTCATATAAGACTTGTATTGTATGTTGTATATAAATAGTTGAATATCAATGAATTAGAACAGGTAGTGATATTTTTTGAAACATGAGGGATGACTCCGATATTATCAGAAAGGTATTGGAGT
This sequence comes from Olea europaea var. sylvestris, assembly GCF_002742605.1. NCBI lineage: Eukaryota > Viridiplantae > Streptophyta > Magnoliopsida > Lamiales > Oleaceae > Olea > Olea europaea. The sequence goes on along the minus strand of NC_036241.1, from coordinate 4,316,874 downwards.
GCGTAAATATTGTCTATAAACAAAACTTAAAAACAATAAGAACACAATTAAGACTTCGTATGTAATTCGAATTTAGGGCCCATTTGACATGTCTTTTGAGAAACTAAAAAAGTTTTTGGAACCCAAAACCTGCTTATAAATATGTTTGACAAATTTTATGTAAGTGTTTCTTCTAATTAAAAGAACTTTTAGAAGAAGTCAATCCAATGCAGCTTCATCTAAAAATACTTTCAGAATAGAAAACTTTTTTAAAAATAAGTTTTCAAATAAAAATTAAGGTACTTTTTTATTAAGCTCTTATGCAGGAAGTACAAATAAAAGCAAAGACATGTCAAACGAACCCTTAATATTAAACAGTCTGCACAACAATGGAGAAGATTTTTTATTTTTATTTTTATTATTTTTTTAAGTTGGTCATTTAAATTTATAGTAGTGGAAAAACATGGGTGAAGTTTGCCCTTCAATAAATATCAGCAAACCAACTTAAGGACATACTTGGATGGAAAGTATCCAAAAGGACAATTCTTGCTAATTAGTAAAAATTAAGGGTTGAACCATCCAAAAAAAAAGAAAAAAAGAAAAAAAAATGTAGGTATAACTGCTATTAAATGCAAAGATTGTGGACAAAAGGTGCAATTTACCCTTCTAACTATGTAGAGTCATATCGAGCTCAATGTATTGGAAACATCATAGATGCTTCGCAATTGAACTTCTTCATTCCAAATAGAAAGATTTTCATGGCAGCCTTTGGTGCTCAAAATGATTTTCTAGGAAGATTAGGTGATAATTGTAATTTATACACTTATCTAGTTCGTTAAATAAGAATATTTGGGAGTACTTTTGATGAATTGTAGTTTAATCTTGTGTATTTATTGTTTATATGGTAAAACTCAGGAATTGAAAGAAATGAATGCGAGAAAGATGATTTCCAAAGTGTGTGGACCAAATTATAAATATATAATAGCTGCTTTGGACCATAAAACGGTTAAAGATCATATGACATCAATTGAATGCAATTAGAAATTAAATAATGAAAATTGCAAGAAAAAAGGACGCGGGCTGAACTCCAAATAAAAGCGATGACCAAAGTGCACTTCTAGCGAAAGTTGTATGGTAGGCACGCACCGTACATAGGGATGCA
>NC_036241.1:4291042-4314914 GCF_002742605.1 Olea europaea var. sylvestris | reverse complement strand
AACTTAGAAATGAGGTCAATCATGCACATTTCATGTACAATAACTATACTTCTACTAATAATCAAGTTTTCAGTTGTTAGAGGTTCATTATCAATTGCGGAATGGCCAATGCCATCGCCTCTGGCGTCAACATCCCCGATGTCACTTCCAGATGAGGACGGGGTTCGACTAAATCCACATCCCGAGGACGAGGGTCCAGTCACACTGTCCCCGGCATCACTTCCGAAAGAGGACGGGGTTCGACTAGACGAGACAATAGGGAAGACTCTACCTGAAATACAGGAAGATTACTATGGCATGTGGAATCCTACACCATACTTTAATAGAGGTGATCCAGCTCCCATTCCTCATGCGTAGGATGAGATTTATACCTAAATACTAATTTTATAGTGCATTCTCTTAAATAATTTAATAATGTATGGTGCTTAAGAGTAATTTTGTAATATGTATACATTTTTTCTTGCAATTTTTTTATTATTTAAGGTTTATAATTACAATTAAAAGCATATTGTAAAAGAATTAAAATATTTCCCACTAGTGGGTCTTATAGTGTTTTATTTGAAATTTGAATTGTAAAATTGATATTGCATGGAAATATTGAACTTTATGAAGAATTTTATTGAAATGTTTATAAATATTTGATAAATTTTTACCCAGACGAGTGGTGTGTGTTTGGATAAGCTTAATAGTTTAACTTATAACAAGTGATTTTTAGGATAATTTTAATTTTATTGTTCATTCAATTAAAAAACTTAACAGTCACATATGTGATTCCCAAAAGAAGGTAGCCTAAATGAAAATTTATCGACCACTTTTCTCTTTGTAACTATATATCGAGTTATCTTCTGCTGCATTAAAGTACATAAGTGGCTTTAAGAATAAACATCAATTCTCGAGGATTCACCTATACAAGACAATTCTCAAAGAGTCCAGATGAGGAAAATGGAATTATATTTTTGATAATTTTAAATTTCAGTTCCATTTAAAAGTGTTTTATCTATCAAAAAATAAAATTACTTTTAAGTATATACTTATTCAAAAATTATTACATGAAGTTAGACGAGGAAGATGAAGAAAATAGCTCTACACAAATTGCTAGAGCTTCAGTGTATTGTTATATACAATAGAAAATAGTATAAAGAAAAGTAAATTTACACTCATAACTATTCATGACTTTCGTGCACAAAATGATAATCAATTTCCATATATTTTGTTCGAGCAGGCATGACGTGATTCTCTACTAGATGTGTAGCACTAGTATTGCCACATAGTAATAGGGGAGGAATCTTTAAGTGAAAAGTGAGCTCTTTAAGAACATACTTAATCTCAGCTAACTCAGCAATAGAATTAACTAAGGATCGATATTCGGATTCTGCACTTAATCTAGATACTACTTTTTGTTTTGAGTAAGCCCAAGAAACCAAATTAGGACCGCGAAAAGACACAATAACATCTTATACTCTTTCTATAATTCGGGACAACTTGTCCAGTCAACACTCATGTAACAAAGAAGGGATTGAGATTAGTATATGAATGGAATGAGAAGCCATGGGATGGAGAGCCTTTAAGATATCTAACTATTCGTTGGAGAACTTGTCAACGGACATTTGTAGCAGAATGCGTGAATTATAAAATTTTATTGACTACAATTATGGTTGTTTAATTAAAAAAGGTTCAAAAGTCTTAGGTGAATATTCGAACGATCATTCATTTATTACTTTTTTACAATGTTTTATAAATTAAAATAGGTTCAAAAGTAAAAGTGTAATTTAGAAATTAAGATATCTCAAGTAATTTTTCCTTTATAGCGTGATCAAAAGCCCAATGCAACCTATTCGGACACCCCCTAATGGGAAGCCCAAATATCTCGCTCCATTAATAGCCACAATATACAAAACACCGGTTTATAATCCACAGGAAAAAAGGGCCAACAATAAACTGTCAAGGAAATATCAAAAATACACATTTGAGCTAGTTAGAAGATACAATTTCAAAATTAAAAAATATATTTTAAAGTTTCAAAAATCAGGCAATTATTAAATTTAATTAATTAGAATAGATAATTAAAAATATTTTATTAATCAAATGTATTCACGACTTATTCATCACTCATAAATTATTAAATTAATTGATCATACATTATTTCTAGTTCATAAATTACAAATTTTATAGATCACAGTTTATTTATCAGTCATAAATCATAAATTTTATAAGTTACAATTTATTTCACGGTTATAAATTATTATTAATCACAAGTTATTCTCTAGTTACAATTATTAAATTAATTGGTCAAAACTTAACAAATTGTGAATCACAATTACAAATTTAGTTACAATCTTACATATTTTAGGTCACATATGATTTATTAATCACAATCACCCAAAAACCCCAACCTTCCACTATACCCGTCCGACGCCAATCGAACGCCACCTCACCACCATCTCCAGCACCAACACCACTACTTGCATTGTCGTCGCCAGCACTATCATCACTTCACGACAAACACTATCATCACCACCACCTACATCACTGTTGGAATGTGAAGCAGAATTATTTAGAAATTAAAAAAATCTTTAATTCAATAAATAAAATTGTCTAAATGTTGACGTGATGTTATATTATGAATAAAGAATTCAAATTTTTAACTAAATTCTATAATCAATTCTTGAATAAATTCTAAATCATGAACTTTCAACTTTTTGGATCACAAATTTTTAACTTTTTAATTGCAAGAATTTGATGTTTCAATTCTCTACGTTTTTTATGGTATATTTCAAAGCCAATACTATATCGGTGGGTGAGCACCTTCTTTTAATTTAATCAAAAAATTAATTCTTGAAATGAACAATTGATAGAAGTAAGAAAAATAATTCTCTCTTTTCTCTCTCTCATAATTTGAACACTATGTAATTATATATTATGATTGTTGTACTATTCTGTAGGATGTATAGTTTCCATCTAATCTCTATTTATAGAGATAGAATAGTTGCAATCCCAGTACAATAATAATTTAACATTCAAATAAGAGTTTTAATTAAAGTTCAAGTATGAGTTTTAATTAATGTCCAAATCCAATTAGTTTAAATTTAATTATATGTGTAGTTCTAAAATTTCAATTACAATTAAGTTTACAACTTTCATAGTAATTAAAACTAAATACAAAATTTTATTGTAATTGCAATTAAGCTCAAAATTATTATAATTACTGTAATTAAATTTCAAAACTTTATAGAGACACCACATGGATCTAATCGGACATATATTATCCAAGCTCTACTAATTAGATCCTGTTTGATCGACTCTAGACCATTCAATCTAATTATTAGTCTTTGTTTTTCATTAAAGGTAAAAGACTGAACTCTCGAAATATATAAGATTACAGAAGTCAATAAATAGTAATACTTCCTCTAACTTGTCGTATATGTATTTTATCTATATCCAAGATCCGATAATTAGGTACGAGTATAAATGATTGTTTTGTCTTTTTAATTATTCTCACCAATTTAAGTATAATTTTTTTTTCAACAGTCTTATGAACTAATAACAGCCGTCGAAATTTAGCGTAGCTAAATATTGAGCTCAAATTTTAATCGTTCAATAGAAAATACTAAAATAGTCACTCTACCCATTTTTTAATGTGATGGTTCCCGATACGAATTCATGCTCTCTACTTCACTCATTCTCAAGTTCTCAACTCATCAAGATATTTGATCAACCAAATTGATGTCATCCATTAATGAATCAAGAACCAATAAAATTACGAAAAGATTTACATAACCTTGTTAAGGAATATGGAATACACAGCGATCAAGTGGAATTTAATTCTACGTACAGTTATGCTATAGAATTAAACTCGACATATGGTTCGTTTAATCCACTTTTTATGTGCTAGCATCATTTTTAACTATTTCTATGATAAGGACAAATCACAATCCTGAATAGTGAATTGGTCAACACTACAACCTTCCAATATAAGGTGTCAACCCTTATATATTGATTGTGAACAAATTATTTATGATTAAATATAAGTTGTGTAACACCGTACTTCTCAATACAAGTACCCAACTTATATTATCAGAAGTGATTATATGCACTTTAATTCCCATACTCAATAATATATAATGCAATAAATAAATAAAATCACAAAATTTTAATTATAAATTATTATTTTATCATGCAAAATATACCATATGGGCACACAACCCAACAAATTTTCCTTCTTGCCCTAGAGTATATATATCATGTCTTGCAACCTCATGTCATGTAGGTATCCCTTGAAAACCTTAGTGATAGGCTCTTAGTAAACAAGTTTACAAGTTCATTCTAGTAACAATTTTATTGACAACCACATTTTCTCTACCAACTATTTCTCTTAAGAGATGATATTTTTTTGTTCATGGTCCTTTAACATTTGCCACAATCCCATGCTATCCCAATACAGTATAATGACATGTGCAAATGCAGGCTCCACCTCGATGTTTGTTAGAATTTTTCAACCATACAACCAATTTAGTAGTTTAACAAGCAGCAAATTTATTAGTATTAATGGTGGAATCAACAATGCATGATTGCTTAATACTTCTCTAAATAATTGCCACACCATCAAGTGTGAACAACGATACTAATGTAGACATGATGATCTTCATCACTTTGGAAGTCCGAATCATTTTAACCTATCGAAACAAGATTTGACGAGGAGCATATACTTCCTTATTCTTCGAAAGTACTAAAAGATATGCTTTATCGCCATTCAATGTTTCGATCCTAAGATTAAATAGATCTCGACTCACCATACCAACAGTGTGACAAATGTCAGGTTGTAAGTGAGACTACCTATTGCCAACACATAAGGTATCCTACTCATGTACTCAATCTCTTTAGAAATCTTGCAAGATTGATCCTTAGAGGTTGGATTCGATGCCTAAGGGCAAAATCTTGCATAGCAAATTGGACAAAGCTATTTTCTTGTTCTTTCGATCTCTTAAGATTTGAAACCTAGAACATAACTATCTTCACTAAGTCCTTTATATAAAACTGTTGGGCCAATCACACTTTTGTAAACGATGACACACACATATTATTTTCAATGAGTAGAATATTATCTACATATGCACTAGAAAAAAAATACAATTTTATCTCATATATTCGTATAGACACAATGTTCTTCAAAGTCCCAATTAAAATCATATGTCTTAATCATTTTGTCGAATTCCTATTCCAAGATCTCGATGTCTGCTTCGATCCATAAATAAATCGTTGTATCTACATCATCCAGAACCTCCTTTTATGAAGTCAAATCACCAACTTGTACAATGGAGATCATCAAATTGGACTCTCCACTCAACAAATACTTTAAATGTAAACCGATAATCATTCGACTTTATCTAAGGGTTGATTGATTTAGGACTATGGCGTCATTTGGAATGAAATATTTTCATCAATGCCGGAGTTACCATTAAGTGAACGCCATTACCTCCTCATTACAGTCAACATCTATTGATCTATTGATCAGATGACAATTCATTTTTCCCACTCAAATCACGTTGTCCAAATATATTTGATACCATGGGATGTCGATCCCAGGTTGTGTTCCAGGATCTAATGGGATGGAATTGCTCCCACTTATTTCTTCCAACATAACCTTATTATTAGATTGATGATTATTAATATACTTATCCTTCAGGAAGATTGTATTTGTGCTAACAAAAAGACTTTCCTCTATAGAGGACTATAAAAATGTATATTTGGTATCTTTAGGATATCCCACAAACATGAACATCTCTAACCTAGACTCCAACTTTTTTGCCTTCTCTTTCAGCACCTGAAATCCATTCCAGGATTTCAGGAAAGTCTTGATAATAGAATTAGAAGGAACTAAGTTAAGAATATATCCAATTGTTTTCAGTATATATCCCAAAAAGAGATAGATGGTGTTGTGAAACTCTTTATTGACGTAAGCATATCTAATAATGTTGTGTTTCTTCTTTCTGAAATGCTATTCTATTGGGATATACCATGTTTGTTCAATTAAGAAACGGTATCATTTTCTGTTAAGTTCTCCCTGAATTCTCCCGAGTTCATTAAAGTACGTTAATACTCTTGCCCAAAAAATTCTCGACTTTAGGCTTATACTCTTTCGATTTCTCAAAAGTATTTAGAATTTCATGCCATTACATAAATGTATTTAAAACTAGAGTAATCATCTTTAAAGAAATATTCATACTTCCTCTTCTCAAGTGTATTCCTAGGTCCACATATATCAAAATGCACTAATTCCAATACATCTTTGGCTCCATCTCTTTTGACAAAAATGATAGCTTGGCATATTGCCTTCCAAACAAGAATCATAAATTGACAATGGTTTGATCTTAACCGAGTTGAAAGAACCATCTCTCGTTAATTTTATATTTTCTTAAAGTTTATTTGTCTAAGACGTCATAAATATGTATTACTAGTATGGTGTGACATTTTATGATCTACAAGAGTAACCTTTTTATTTCATATGTGAAATAGTTTAAAATATAAAGACTATTAATCAAATGTCCAATGGAAACAGGAACTTTATTCATTAAAAAGCTAAGCTTATCAAATGTTGATTTCATAAAATAATATTATCCTATTAAATCGAAAACAGAAAACAAATTTATGCTTCATTCGTGAGACGTAATAACAATCTTTAAAAATCAAATGCCTACCACAATTGAAATAAAAATAAAATACTCCTATACTTTTGCTAAAACTATTGCTTTTGTATAGATGATAATTTTAAACTGGCCTCTACAAATTTCTTCTTTCCTAAAGCACCCACATCAACATACAGATATAATTAGTGGTTCCAAAATCTACAACTCAGAAATTTTTAGTATCAACTACTAAACAATACTCGGTAACAAAAAATCTCACTTATACATTGCTTTCTAGTTGGTAAATCTAGGCAGTCTTTCTCCAGTGTTCTTTTCGACCATAATTGGAACACTTGCCTGAAGGCTTTCTACCTACTTTTGATCATTTATTTCTTTCACACTTATTATCCAAGCTCCAATAATTAGATCCTCTCTAATCGACCCTAGACCACCCAATCTAATTATTAGTCTTTGTTTTTTTCTCTAAAAGCAAAAGACCGAACTCTCAAAATATATAAGATTACAAAAGTCAATAAATCAATCAATAATACTTTCCTCTGACCTACCATATATGTATTTTATCCTCATCTGAGATTCAATATTTAGGTATGAGTATAAATGATCATTTTACCCTTCTAATTATTTTCACTAACTTAAGTATAATTTTCTTCAATGGTCCGACAAACTAATCATAAATGTTGAAATTTAGCTGTCACTAAACACTGGGCTCAGATTTTTACCGTTCAATAGAAAAAATTAAATAGTCACTCTACCCACTTTTTAGGGTGATAGTTCCCGACACAAATTCACATTCTCTAATTTGCTCATTCTCTAGTTCCCAATTCATCAAAATATATGACCAATAAAATTGATCTCACCCATTGATGAATCAAAGAACCATTAAATCACAAAAATATATACATAACCCTGTTAAGGAATTTAGATGAAATACATGGCAATCAAGTGAAATTTAATTCTCCGTAGTCTGCACGATCATGCTTTAGAATTAAACTCGACACGTGGTCCGTTCAATACACTCTAAGTGTACTAGTGTCACTTGTAACTATTTTTGTGATAATGACAAATCACAAAATTAAATAGTGAATTGGTCAACACTATAACCTTCAAGTACAATGTGCCGACCCTTATACATTGACTGTGAACAAATTATTTATGATTAAAATATAAGTCATGTCACACTGTACTTCTTAACGTAAGTACTCAACTTATATTATCACAAGTAATTATTCATACTTTAATTCGCATGCTCAATAATTAATAATGCAATAAATAAATAAAAACATAATTTTTTAAATATAAAATATTATTTTATCATGCAAAATATACTACATGGGCATACAACCAACAATCGCCACCACGTCACCTTTATAGGTACCATCGCCACATGCACCATAATTATCATTTGCAAAATACCACCACCACTCCTCAAAACTCCGACCAAGCAACAGATCGGAAAAGAAAATCACCTACAAATAATTATAACCAACCATCCATAGTATATCGAATTAGAAAACCACCAATAAAGTCCAATAACCACCCACAGCATCATGCATAAAAATGCGTTTGGCGATACCTCACAGCAGCCCATTGTTGCTTACGATGAGGCGTCGTTACACACATTGGTCCTACGCACAGCGAGGTACTGTTACGTGCGACATTGAGTGATACTGGTAGTGGCGGAGCCACATTTGGGCAAGGGTGGTCAGTGACCACCCAAAAATTTGACTTTTTTTTAAAAAAAAAAATTTCATGAAGTGTTATTTTGCATTTGTGAAGATTTTTTTGGAAAAAGTACATGAAATTGGAAGTGGTAGAGATTGAGATTAAGAGAGTCAATTAACAAATTATAATATTCAAAGAAAAAACTCAATAAATACAAGTTCACTTCTATATATATAAGCGAGGACGTCATAATGATATTGAGCGAAAGACAATTACAATTACTTATTCAAGTTGGTACTGATATGTGATTCGAGTGTCTAAAAATCAAATTTATTATCGAAATTCACTCGACATGAGTTTAATCTCGAATCAAATTCAGCCATCAGGGTTGAATTCGCCACTCGAAACATCCAAATTGATGATAAAGTAATCAAGCCCCAGATTTGGGTTAATGTTGGCCAAGAACAATATATGTGTATCCATGAATTTATTTTCTTTTGTAAAATGAAATGTGCTTGTGTGTGTGTTATCTAGATTTGGGTACTATGTTGATTTATATTCTAACATTTTATTTGAACTAATAGTTGGGATCTCTTTCACTGAAACGTACTTGTCTTTCTATATTTACTTATGGCATTTTCCAACTTTTTCTTGTACTTTTTTTGGTGTAGTTGTAAGTAGCGGCCGAGCCGGAGCCAAGGAAATTGAGAATTCAATTTTCAACTTTGATCTGTGTGCAATCTTCATGTACATCTGGGAAGGTTTTAGTTAGCAATTTCTTGAAAGGATTTAGTAATAGAACAAAGTAGCGTTTTATCTATTGAGAAAATATATTAAATGAAATTGTTAATGATGATATTATACGATGTTTTCAAAATATGAAAATGGGTCAGAATAATTGTAATAATATTACTTATAATTATTTTTGCTATATAATTGTTGCCCACCTAAAAAAAAATAACCTGGCTTCGACACTGGATACTAGAATAGAGAGAGAAGCGGGGATGGAATGGGGTGGGGTGGGGTGGGTATAGAGAGTAATGAAGAGAGAGAAGAACATAGAGAGAGAGAGAGAGAGAGAGAGAGAGAGAGAGATGATTTAGGGTTTAGTAGTGAAATTGGTTGGGTGGGATGTAGATTGATTTAATTTTATAATGATATTATTATTAAGATTTAAATGATGAATGGTCACTTGATTTTTTAATTAAAAAATCTTTTAAATCTGATTTTCAAATTGGGAAGCTAAAAACCATTTCTACATGTAATTTCCACAACTATAAATCTTAAGATGAAGGATCATAAGAATATACGTATTTAATTTCCGAATCATAATTGTACCTGGGTGAATCTCAACAATTCAATTTAAAATTCAAATAATCAATTTCCATATTACAGTTTTAAGTTTTAAACCGTCTAATTGTCTAAATACTAAATATATATCTTAAATTTAATGAGAATTATGGGTTAAAGATAGAGGTGGCAATGGACAAAGTACCGGTAGCTCGACTTGGTCTAGTTGGCCCATGAATCCATGAGCAGACTCTTTTTCACAAAATTAAGAAAATTAGTCAAAAAACGAGCTGACCTACGAGTTCAAGACAACCAAGTTCATGGGCCTCAAGAGTCGAGCGTGAAAACAAAAATGAAGCTCGATTCAATCCATAGCTCCTCTAGATACAAACCCGAACAATCCATAAATCGAGTTAGGATTAGTCAAACCCCAAAATGAAGAACGACTCCGGCCGTACGTCACCTCCCTAATTAAAGATTAATAATAGTCCCTTGAAGATAATATTTTTTATTACTTGACATTTATAATAAGTGACATAAGTTTCATTACATTGAACCATGAAAAAGTATACAAAGAAATCATTCTTAACCGTATGGTTAAAAATAGTTTAAAAGTTGTTCAAATCGAACTGTCTAAACCTATATAGTATGAATCTAAAATTTCAATTGTTTAAATGATTAAATAAAATTTATAATAAATTCATATTTTGTACGTAGTGAAGTCTATCAAGTCACAAAAGTCAAATTTCACGTAGTAAAATACTACATATTGACTATTCTAATACTAAAAGCACAATTATAATGCAGTCTGATTCATACATGATTGAGATTAACATACACTTTTCAATATTAATCAAAGAAGTAATTATTCAAGTTTAATTAAAATTTAGACAAAAAAAAGCACTTTTTAGCAATCTGACCAATACACTTCAAACACGTAATCAACTTTTGCTTAAAAATAACTAATCAGATGGAGACCAGTTTCCTTAATCAATCCAAATAGATTATCCTCCAAAAGACTCGAGACAAGACAAGATACCTTAGCTAAGAAGATAATTACGAATGTGAGATATTCTTTTCATTATTTTAGGGGATCAAAAAGTTGGTGGTTGAAAATATAGAACTCGTAAAAGTGGAAATCCATCTATACTCTTCGTCACTCCCACTTTTTCTTATTAGATAAATTTGATCTACGTTCACATAACTTTTAATAAAATATCAATTGAGTCACCCGTATTTGATTTAGATAAAAATTAATTTTTTAGTTAATTTTGATAAATATTTGATGAAATGCATAATTAAAAAGTTGATATAAATTGTGGTTCTATGAAATATATGGTTAAAAACGAATTTAAGGGGGGAGAAAAATGAGTTTTACAAATGGGGCCAAACAGGGGCTTAATTTAATCATAAATTTCACAACTTGAAAGCATTATGTTAACTATTATCCCACCAACTGACGAGAATTGCTTAGTCCAATTAGAGGCCCCCATCCCACTGCCAACGTCTTGCATCTTCTCTTCAAGTCATTATTCGAACATACTTTATAAGGGCAACCTTCACTCTTGCCCAATATCGAGAGTATAAAACCTTAGATTACTTAAAACTCGGACAAGATCTTATATCTCTTGGTAGCCTCTCTAGAGCTGAATGCGAAGCTGACTTAATCACTGCGGATTCCATGGCATCAATGCCAGTTGCATTGCTTTGGGTTAAGCTCTATTTTTGTCCAAATATTTTATAAGACCCACTACTTTTACCTACTTTTAACCACAATTCTTTCTACCCAATACTTATAACCAACTAGCTTATACAAATAAGGGCTTACTTGCAGCTATTCCATAATTGATTGGTCACTTAATTGCTATATGGCATCCTAGAAACCAAGATAGTAAAATTTGGGTTATAACGATGTCTTTGGATTTAAAGGTTTAAATACATTACTATTTAATGCTTTTATGAGGCGGGGTAGTGTTTTAAGTGTTATGCCCTAAGTCTAATCGACTTTGGACATAAACACTTTTTAATATATAGTTGATATGATTTATGACAAATCTATTATTTAATTAATTAATATTCAATTGAATTAAATAAGGGAGTTTGTAGATTCAAATTTTAGTAATTTGTTAAACACTAGGAGTTATGATTGTGAGATACAAATTACATATGATTGAGTCTTAAATTATCCGTGGTCGTAAGTAATAACGAGATACGGATATCATTATTACGGATATACTATTATGTGTGACATTTCTTACTTATATAAGGTCAGTCATACTTTGACGGTGTTGAATGTTTCTCTACCAAGGGTCGCTAATACGGCATCGTTCGGGTATGTCAAGAATCGTATGAAAGTTATGAAAGATCAATAGAGAATTCGTCACTCTTAGATAGTAAGAAATTATGATTTGTATTTTATTCAATTAAGTCGATAACGAAATTCTTGGTCAAGGTGTACTCATAAGTTGAAAAGGAGTTTTCAGCTTATATTGACTTAATAGTGAAATGAAAGATATGATCGATAATCGGGATTGACACACTTCTATATCTCGTACTTGATCGGATCATATTGATGAAATGATTATAGTTTTACGGTAAACGAACAAGTTTGATTTTGTCATACCACGTGATATTTTTCGTCACATATATTGTTCGATACATTGCTAGATGTCAATCTGGAACGGCGAGTATGAATTTGTGATAAATTAAAAGGATGTTTTAATTTATCAGTTTTAATTAAATCAAAATAATATTTCACGTCATTAGGCATCATGATAGGGAACCTGATGGGTTGCACACAAAAAGAGAATTGGAAAATTGTAATTTATCAATTAATTAATTTAACAAGCGTTGGATAAATTAATTAATTTGATTGCTTATTTATAGGCCCGAATTAATTAACTGAATTAATTAATTCACGGACCAGATTTAATTAAATGGATTAATTAAATATTTGATCGGGTCAAGCCAAATTCGTTTGGGCTTATATAAATATGACTAGGATTTTCAAAATCTGTAGAGAATTCATTATTCTTGCTAGCACAAGAAGAAAACTCTAATTTTACAATCTTGTTCTCTATGTTGATCACCATTGGTGGCTGGATAATTGGACAGTTGTAAGAGACAGATCAAAATTGTTGGAACAAAAAAAAAAAGCAAAGGGTTTACAGTTCTAGAAAAAGATATGATTTTTATCACAATTTCTATCTAAATACAAAAACGATTCTTGGGGAAAATTGACAATTGTTTTATTTTTCGCTGCACATAATAAGTAGATTCCCAATTATATTGGGTTTCCACTTAACGATTATGTGAAAGATCTTTATAGTATGTCCACTAATTGAAGTAATTTGCAACTTGATAGATGGAAGGTGACGCATGCAGTAAAATTTGAAAATAAATATTGAAGTTCGGTGACCTAGTTAAAACAAAAACTAAAGCTAAGTAATCCATGATATTTCACTGGAAATTCTTTCAAGAAAAATGTAATGTAGTAATTGAAAATTTTGATTTAAAATTAAATAAAAATCAACAAATAATTTAACCATACATTTCTTGGGACGCCCGACTTTTCAATCATATATTTCATCATTTTTTCCCTAAAAATCTATAATTTTTATCTAAAGCAATCAAGGGCTTACTTATTTCTCAAATCTCTCTATCTATATACATGTGTACGTATCCATTATGACGATCAATATTTAACTAGACATTGAACACAGATGATTCAATAATCTTGATCATAATCTTACTAGAAACTGAACATTGATATTATCAATCATGATCCTAATCATAATCTTACTTGAATTTGAACACTACAGCATTAAAATAAATAAATAAAAATAGTTTCAACCCCATTAGTCCACTTGAAAGATGCTTTTTTTTTTTCTTAAACCTTTTTTCCAGTTGCACATTTATAGGCTCCTTTATCATAAAGAAAAAATCTTTAAGATTAAAAACTGATAAAGAATTTTGTTATCTATTAGGATCCAACCGTCTCCACATCAGCCATGTTACGTACCATTACTAAAACAGGCAAGCAAAATCAAGAAACATGCATGGTTTTCCGACCAAAAAACATTAACATGTTAGGAAAAAGGATTAAATCTTATCTTCTTACTTATGTCATTGTTCCACTTTAGAATATGACATGGAGAAAAATCTATGATTAAACAAGAAGTTAGGTAATAGACTTTTCTAAGCGGTTAGCTACAAGAACGGTATTTCTTCGTTATACTGAGAGCAAGAACGAAAAAGGAAGATATTGAGATTGGTTCACTGTTGGGTTTTGTACCCAAATGTTGCGGAAGCTCTCTCCAAGGATCTTTAATTTGGTATTTTTAGGACTCAGTCCAACGTATCTTTCTCTACCAACAACCAATCAAATCGATTCCAAATAACAACCAAAATAATTCACCTCGGTTGCTATTCAATCTTACCCACGTAGGATAAGAAAAGGTGATATTTGTGGCCACAAAGGTTAGGGGAAGACACCACAAAGGTATATTATGAAGGAACCACCAATTAAACAAAGTAAATAAGTGTTTTGGACACTTCTAGGGGCTATTTTTCACACACCAAATGAGGTAGCCGGAACTCCTCTTTTTCTCACACAAAAACCTCACAAATCATACAAGAAAGTGGTTAGGGTTATATCCTTATATATAATTTAGGGTTAGGCTTTAAGTTGGACCTTTAAGAGATTTAAACGGGTCAAGATTTAAGTCATCTAAGAGGGAATACAATTGGATCGGGTGTAGTTCATGGACTTAGTTGTTGAATTTATTTTATTTATCGGCCTATACCTATGAAATAATTAACCCGTATTAACATCATAGTCCGAAATTTATTGGGTATCAAAAACCCAACATTCACTATCAATGGAAAAGTTGCATCACTTATTGTTGTAGAATCTTTGAAGAAGAAAATTATCCTAGTTTATGAAGGTCCTATGTCTCTCATTTTTCTATATTGCCCTAAAACCCTTAAATACAAATAATATCGAGAACATGTAATACATGCGAGATTATGTATCTAGTAGTACACTATGCAGCCCCTTGGCACCAATTCTCCTTCTCATTCTTTTTTTCTCTCTTATTTTCAACCACACAATTTTCAATGAAGGAAAAGAATGGCATAATTAGGCACCACATATCCAACTGAAAGGAGAAAAATAAAAGAATACAAAATACTCAAATCTTGAACTCTCCACAATTTATATTTGAAGAAAAAATATTTGAAAAAAAATAAGAATATAAGAATAATATAGAATAATGTTGTCTATTATTAGTAGGTTTCGACACTAATTTAGGCAATAGTGAAGCCTACACCCGAAAATGGATGATCAGTTGTTTTTATTTTATGATCAACAATTATAGAGTGTGATTTATCAATGGTAACCACGTGTTACCAGATATTCATATTTGAAAGATCGAATAATGTTACGTAACACTACTATTATTCAACACAAATGTAGTCTACAAGATAGCTTTGAGAAGAGTTTTAAAGAATGAGGCTCAATTATGGGCTAATAATTTCTTCTTTTTGTCCATTTTATTTCTTTGATGCTCTTTAAAGATCCGTTTTGATTGCAAAGGTGGAGAAAAAAAAAACCAAACAAATTCTATGTAAGGTGAAAAAGAAAAAACCACCAAAATCATAGGAATACATTTTCCATGGAATTAATAAAAACATGTTTTAAGTTTTATATCTTGGAATTCGAACTCCATTTTCACTTTTGTATCAAACAGTTAAAGTAGAAAATGAATGCCTCGAATGTGACATTTTTCATGGAATTGATTGTTATCAAACGGACCATAAATATAAAATGAATCATCAATCCCATTTGAAGACTAACAAGGATAGGATTAAGGAGTGAAGCTTCTCGAAGCTTAATTTAGTGCTCAATTGATAAAATTGTTTAAATTATAAAATTTTAGCTTTGGCCCCTTTTTTTTTGAAATGAAAATGGATGAAATAATTTTATTATTATTATTATTATTTTTAAATGAGTAGTTGAAAAAAAAATTCGATTTATATGTAATATTATTTTATAGAAAATTGTGTGATTGAAAATAGAAGAGAGAAAAATGAAATAAAATTTAATTGGGGCCAAACGGGAGCTAATTGTAAACATATATTTCATGAAATTTATAATTTTTATCAACTTTTAACTACTCATTAATCAACTTTTATTAAAATATGTTAAAAACTTTGTCAAATAGCCCCTTAGCCCTATTTGATGGATTAAAATCAGATTTATAGTAAATTTTGATAAAAGTTTATGAAAAATATGATCAAAAAATTTTGAATCCCATAAAATATACGGTTAAAATTGATTGTTGACTTTGACTTATATTAAAATCTAGATTAAGTGCATGCTTGACATTGATTTTTCTCCCAAAAAAATCAATTTTTTGACCGTTATTTTACTATTTCAGTCGATATTTTTTTACTTCTTTTCTCATGAGTAGGATCCACTTTTCTTTTTAACAGTCAATAAATCAATCTCAAAATTATTACGGAGCAAGCCCTATATTCCTACCAAATAGGAGCTTAATAATATACTTTACAAGGGTTACATTTAAAAAAAAAAAAAAATTCAAAAAGAGAAGAAAAGGATAATGAAACAAAAAGTATATATAAATAAACAAAGAAATTATCATTTGTAGCCCTTTACACGACTAAGAACGTGACGCACATGCATGATCGTTTCTATTTGCCCAAACAAACATTAGCTACCAGATTTGGTAACCCCACAAAGATTATCATTACTTGTAATAATGTTTATTTTTTGGTTAAACCAAAGAGGATTTGACATTTATCAATTAATTATTGTAAAGAAGAAGAAAAGGAATCTTCGAATTATATATTTTTCCACTTAAAAGTTAAAAGTAGAGGTCAAAAAAGGCAGAAGACATTGGCAAAATTATTGTTCATTTGTGCCCGTGTGTATTCCCTTGGGAACTTTTTACTTTCATGAGCAGTTGTTATTACTTATTATCCATTTTGCATTTATAGAATGGAAATGGCATATGCTACTCAATGCAAGTGTGTTGTCGAGGATAAAATCTTATGTCGCTTAAGTATGAAAATAATAATCAACACACAAGGGTTTTAAGATTAAACTTTAAGATTCAATAAGGAACTCAACTGAATAATTCATTGATGCACTACATCCATATGCAACACGTGTATACTATTTTTATCGGTAGTTGGGTCAAGTTTTGTGTGATGCTAGTTTTCAAATATTCAGAGAGATAAGAGTGGGCGTTGTTTCTTGGACGTCAGAAGTGAAATATACAACATCAACACTATTCCATGTCTCGAGAGTTTGCAAATCTTGACATTTTGAATCTTCATCAATGATTGTGGCTTTGAGGCTCAAATTTGACTATAATTATCATATTTAGCCCATGTTTGTGAAGGATTAAAATTCATATTTTAATTTAAGTTAAAGTCAATAATCAATTTTTAACCACACATTTCATGTGATCCACAACTTTTTTTAACCATATATTTTATCAAATATTTATCAAAATTTACTTAAAATCTGATTTTAATTTCTATCAAACAATACCTTAATTTACCAATGGAAAATTTATCCTCACAAAAAGCTCCTAGATTTCACTTGTTTGTCAAACTTTTGTGCTATGTACCTAAGCAAACCCTACTTTTAACCTCACCATGCACTCAACAATTCCCTTTTTCCTTGCATTTCATGATCTGATCAATAAGCCTTTTTTAAAAGATTGCATCATTTATATCATGACAATAATCTGTTAAATTCCACATCAGTTGTCTCTGCATTTCTTGAAATCTTATCTTAACTAAAAAGACAAGACTCAATTCTTTGTCTGCAAGCTTGTAATGGACTCAGCAGATTAATCTTTTGCTGCTCAAGTCAACTACTTTTAACAGGGAAGATGAGTATGATAACCACTTCCCACTTCATCTTATATTGTTTCATGCCAATCCATTCTTAAGGCCAACATAATTTATAAGTAAATTATTGGGCTCCATTTTTTTTTTCAAAAATAGAATTTTTTAAAACTCATTTTCAACCATACATTCTCTTATAAAATAATGTCACATAAACCCACAAATTTCTTTATTTTTTAATTTCACATTCTACAGAAAATCACTATTCTAAAATACATGCTCTCCCAGAATCTCATTTTAATGGATTCCAAACTGGGGAAGTAATCATTTAAACTTTTACATGATTCTATTTTAAAGCCTCAAAATTTGTTAAATGATTATTGTTTTCATATATTAGTAACATGAAACTTTTACCCTTAACATATATTTTAAAATGGTAGTTTTTATTTTAAGTAAATTTTTCTAAGTGAAACATTTCATTAATATAAAAATAAATAAAGTATAACATAAGAGGGGAACTCAGCCTAACGTCCACCAATCTAGTGATACTCATCATCGTCGTACGGCTAGTATCTTTATGGCTCATTAACACTTCCATATTCTATTGGTGAAAGAGTAAAATTTGAAACTTGAAAAATCCATTGCATTATTTACTTTATTAACTTAGCCGATGGCATCTTCACGTAGAACGGTACAAGCCCTAATTTACTCATTAACTTAGAGATATAAACTCGAGAATATTCACCATTTTCGTTGAAGCTTTTTGGAGCCAAAAATGGTACGAATACATGTAAGTGAATAAATTATTATACTTTACAAGACCTCAAAACGTGTTACTAGTCCTCTCCTCTTCTCTCTCTCTCTTCTCTCTCTCTCTCATTATGGAGTGAATTACCCAAATGGTCACTGAACTTTGTAAAAAGTTTCCATGGGATCACTGAATTTTAAAAATATCCAACTAATCACTGAACTTTACAAAAGGATTCCACAAGGTCACTGAATTTTAAAAATCACACAATTCATCATTGAACGTTACAAAAGGTTTCCCAGGGATCACTAACCCTTGGGAAACATTTTGTAAAGTTCAGTGACTCCGTTGAAACATTTTGCAAAATTCAGTGATGAATGTAGTGATTTTTAAAATTTAGTGATCCCGTGGAAACCTTTTACAAAGTTCAGTGATGAATTGGGTAATTTTAAAAATTTAGTGACCCCGTGGAACCTTTTTGTAAAGTTCAGTGACCATTTGGATAGGTCACTCCTCATTATGTGAACACAAATAGAGGACTTCACCACAAAAATAGGAAACAAAAATATCATCTTTCTTCGAAAAATCCACTCCACCCTTGTCAACATCGCCAGATGTAAGTTGCAATATAGGAACTCGTTATGATAGAAATAGTTATCATTTATAATCTCAATGAAAGAAAAGTAGAAAGAAATCCAATAATTCCACAAAAACTTTTTCTTAATATAATTTTAATTTCTTGTTGGCACAAAAACTTATCTAAACGAAAAGTAAGATATTGATGTAATTTATTTGACATGAAACCTTCCTTTTTATGTGATTTTTTTTTTTTTTTTCTCTTTGATGATTATATGATGTAATTGGCTATCATGAAGTGCATTACACGGAAGCAAAGGTTGCCTTTGGACTCTTTGAAGCTATATCTTTTTACTATTTTATTATAAATATTTTTAAGTAAAACCCACCAAAATAAAATAAAAAACTTTCTCTGTGAGAACTAGAAACCGAATTGGAGTAGGCTATTGGGCAATGCAATACATGAAAATAATCCCTCTCACACTTTGAAGAAAAACTAAAATATTTTCTTACAAAAGAATAAATGAAAATCTCTAAATATTTTGAAAAAAATGAAAGTCCACAACTTGTTGGATTGTCTCTCTCCTTGATGATGAGATAAATTTGGAGCTACCCAAAATCCAATTGGTTGTCAACTTTAATTGTAGCTTAGTTGCTCCATTAAATCGTAGAACTAGTTCACAGAACATGCGATGTTAACCTGAAAAACTATGTAAATTACTATGACGAAACATATATATTTATTTAAAGTATATCTTCGACCATTGAAATTATATTAAGAAAAAGTTTTACACATTCTTAATATATTATGTTTAGTGCATGCTTTGATACCTTTTGTGAGCGACAAAAGATTTATCTTATCTAAAAGTTAAAAATACTCAATAAAAAATATATTTCTTCAAATTTTATTTTTAATAAATTATTGAAAACGACTATCCTTTCATTTTATTGACATTTGTCTCGTTTTTTCTTTTTCCATTTTGGTGCAAGAGAGGCCCATATAGTACAAAAACATATATCATAACAAAAATAGTACAAAAAATAAGTATAATATATGAAAAGTAATAAAGCATTTTACAATTAAAAACAATGAAGCATAGATAGCTTCATCTTGAAGTGATTCAATGTATAGGTGAGACCCTTGTTGTCTATATATAGTAAGTTCATTCCGCGTAAAAAGAATTCTTTCTCACTACTTTCTCTCGATTTCATCCCATAAACTGCATCATTTCTTCACAGAACAAAATTTGAAATTTTGATCATCTCTTCACAAATCAGTAATCTTCTCCAAATGTCCTCAAAATTTTCTTCTCATTTCGATTATATTACCCTCGTTTTTCTACTGATCTTCGGCAAAGGTATTACTGTTAATAATCTTCGATTTAATTTCCATTTTCTGCCATTTTGATTTACGGGATTTCATTTTCAGGTTCTTTAGGGGCTACGTTTACATTGACGAATCGATGTGATTATACAGTATGGCCCGGAATATTGGCAAATGCTGGTAGTAGTAAATTGGACAGTACCGGATTCGAACTTCCGTCCGGCGGGACCCGGACGTTCCAAGCTCTGCCGGGCTGGTCGGGGAGGTTTTGGGGCAGAACCCATTGCACATTTGACCCGAACACCGGCCAAGGAAGTTGCGCTACCGGTGATTGCGGCTCCAATCAGGTGGAATGCAATGGAGCCGGCGCAGCGCCGCCGGCTACCTTAGCCGAATTCACGATAGGGTCGGGTACGAATTCGGGTGCCCAGGATTTCTACGATGTTAGCCTTGTTGACGGATACAACTTGCCAATGATAGTCCAGCCGAAAGGAGGGTCGGGCGCCTGCGGTTCAACCGGGTGCATAACTGATTTGAACCGGATGTGCCCGAATGAGTTGCGGGCCGGTGACGGGCATGCATGCAAGAGTGCATGTGAAGCGTTTGGGAATCCAGAATACTGTTGCAGCGGCGCGTATGGTTCACCCACTACCTGTCGGCCATCAACTTATTCTGAGATTTTCAAAACTGCATGTCCGAGATCGTATAGCTATGCATACGATGATGCTACGGGTACATTTATGTGTAGTGGGGCAAATTATGAAATCACGTTCTGTCCCTCACGTACGAGGTAAACTAAATCAAAAGATATTTTTTCATATGTAAGTTAAGATTTGCTTTCGAAAAAAGGAAAAAAAATGCTAAATTTGTTAGTAAAAAAAGAATAATTTTGAAATGTTATTAGACAAAATAAGTAACTTAAAAATTTTGTGTTCATTTTCATAATCTTTTGATCATCTTTCTTTGGTCGAGACAATAATTTCATGTTAGTAATCATTTTGTTGATATCAATCACATTATGTCTCTGTTTCATTCAGATAAAAATCATATTTTTAATAGATTTTGATAGAAATAAATGAAATGTGTGCTTAACAAGCTGTGGTACCCAATAAATTTTGAACAACTAATCATACATGGCTAAATTTGGAACTTCATAGAGCAAAGGGTTGTTCATTTGTCCTACTAGTAAAGCATAGGAAACAAAAAGGAATTGATTTCGTCCTTGCCTCGTAGTTTCACTCTTACTTTCTCCTTCTATTATATTTGTAAATGGCGAATAGCAAAATTGACATTAGGTTGCTATCATACATAAATGATGTACTTTTTTGAAACTTTTCCTGCAGTCTAAAATCTTCAAGAGACCCTTCCTCGCCGGAAACCGCCACCGGAACAACCATCGGCAGCAACCTCTCATCATGGCTGCCAAATTTTGTCACAGGAGATTCTTCAAGAACCATGCCAAATTTTGCCTTGCATTTTACTCTTTTTGTAACCTTTTTCATACTCCTTTTTCTTTACATATAATTCACAAACACTTTACACTTCACATTCACGTCATAGTCACATTGCTAGCAAGGCCAATGTAAATACATATTGTAAAGCACAATTTTCCAAGACGTTTGTATAGAAACCTAAATTATTTCAAATTTTGTTTTGCTTTGCAATGAATTTGTCCATTATGATTGGTGGGTGCTCCTTAACAAAGATTGTCAATTGTATGATCTTTGCTACAAAATATATATTATGGGATCATATTGTCTTACATGTGGACCCTCTATTGTTTAGATAATAATATATATTCGAGGCTCGAAAAATACTTCATGTTAAATTGATCCACACGCGTCTTTCTTAATGTGTTAACGGGATTATGTCATTCTCATGAACAAGAGTTTATTTAATTTTATGTAATATATATTCAAACTATTTTAATTAATTTTCTTTTGATTTATGCTCAATGTGTTAATGTAAAATCTTGACTCACTATTGTTGATATTAGTGAAAATGATTTATCAAAGTACTAGTAAGTACAAATGAATGCAGGAATGGCAATATTCATTATTCTTGGTAAGAAAGACATGTTGGAAAGTTTCTGATTGTTTCATTATTGTTGGAAATTACGAGAGGCAGAATCTGAAAATTCATACAAATATAAATTAAACAGTAACGCATGAAATGGAGAATATAGGAATCAAAATGAAACCACAAAGGAGAGAATAAATTTGGAAATTAAAGACCGATCATGTTATAAACACTGTCATAAAGTAATATTTGTACCCTCTCGACTTTGAGATTACTTATAGGATACACTAACAAATAGCTCAGAGGATCAACAAGAATTGAAGCGGAAGCATATCTAAAAATTTACGGCACAGAGACGAATTTTGTAGCCCTTTACACGACTAAGAACGTGACGCACATGCATGATCGTTTCTATTTGCCCAAACAAACATTAGCTACCAGATTTGGTAACCCCACAAAGATTATCATTACTTGTAATAATGTTTATTTTTTGGTTAAACCAAAGAGGATTTGACATTTATCAATTAATTATTGTAAAGAAGAAGAAAAGGAATCTTCGAATTATATATTTTTCCACTTAAAAGTTAAAAGTAGAGGTCAAAAAAGGCAGAAGACATTGGCAAAATTATTGTTCATTTGTGCCCGTGTGTATTCCCTTGGGAACTTTTTACTTTCATGAGCAGTTGTTATTACTTATTATCCATTTTGCATTTATAGAATGGAAATGGCATATGCTACTCAATGCAAGTGTGTTGTCGAGGATAAAATCTTATGTCGCTTAAGTATGAAAATAATAATCAACACACAAGGGTTTTAAGATTAAACTTTAAGATTCAATAAGGAACTCAACTGAATAATTCATTGATGCACTACATCCATATGCAACACGTGTATACTATTTTTATCGGTAGTTGGGTCAAGTTTTGTGTGATGCTAGTTTTCAAATATTCAGAGAGATAAGAGTGGGCGTTGTTTCTTGGACGTCAGAAGTGAAATATACAACATCAACACTATTCCATGTCTCGAGAGTTTGCAAATCTTGACATTTTGAATCTTCATCAATGATTGTGGCTTTGAGGCTCAAATTTGACTATAATTATCATATTTAGCCCATGTTTGTGAAGGATTAAAATTCATATTTTAATTTAAGTTAAAGTCAATAATCAATTTTTAACCACACATTTCATGTGATCCACAACTTTTTTTAACCATATATTTTATCAAATATTTATCAAAATTTACTTAAAATCTGATTTTAATTTCTATCAAACAATACCTTAATTTACCAATGGAAAATTTATCCTCACAAAAAGCTCCTAGATTTCACTTGTTTGTCAAACTTTTGTGCTATGTACCTAAGCAAACCCTACTTTTAACCTCACCATGCACTCAACAATTCCCTTTTTCCTTGCATTTCATGATCTGATCAATAAGCCTTTTTTAAAAGATTGCATCATTTATATCATGACAATAATCTGTTAAATTCCACATCAGTTGTCTCTGCATTTCTTGAAATCTTATCTTAACTAAAAAGACAAGACTCAATTCTTTGTCTGCAAGCTTGTAATGGACTCAGCAGATTAATCTTTTGCTGCTCAAGTCAACTACTTTTAACAGGGAAGATGAGTATGATAACCACTTCCCACTTCATCTTATATTGTTTCATGCCAATCCATTCTTAAGGCCAACATAATTTATAAGTAAATTATTGGGCTCCATTTTTTTTTT
>NC_036241.1:4233869-4289996 GCF_002742605.1 Olea europaea var. sylvestris | reverse complement strand
ATGAAAATCTCTAAATATTTTGAAAAAAATGAAAGTCCACAACTTGTTGGATTGTCTCTCTCCTTGATGATGAGATAAATTTGGAGCTACCCAAAATCCAATTGGTTGTCAACTTTAATTGTAGCTTAGTTGCTCCATTAAATCGTAGAACTAGTTCACAGAACATGCGATGTTAACCTGAAAAACTATGTAAATTACTATGACGAAACATATATATTTATTTAAAGTATATCTTCGACCATTGAAATTATATTAAGAAAAAGTTTTACACATTCTTAATATATTATGTTTAGTGCATGCTTTGATACCTTTTGTGAGCGACAAAAGATTTATCTTATCTAAAAGTTAAAAATACTCAATAAAAAATATATTTCTTCAAATTTTATTTTTAATAAATTATTGAAAACGACTATCCTTTCATTTTATTGACATTTGTCTCGTTTTTTCTTTTTCCATTTTGGTGCAAGAGAGGCCCATATAGTACAAAAACATATATCATAACAAAAATAGTACAAAAAATAAGTATAATATATGAAAAGTAATAAAGCATTTTACAATTAAAAACAATGAAGCATAGATAGCTTCATCTTGAAGTGATTCAATGTATAGGTGAGACCCTTGTTGTCTATATATAGTAAGTTCATTCCGCGTAAAAAGAATTCTTTCTCACTACTTTCTCTCGATTTCATCCCATAAACTGCATCATTTCTTCACAGAACAAAATTTGAAATTTTGATCATCTCTTCACAAATCAGTAATCTTCTCCAAATGTCCTCAAAATTTTCTTCTCATTTCGATTATATTACCCTCGTTTTTCTACTGATCTTCGGCAAAGGTATTACTGTTAATAATCTTCGATTTAATTTCCATTTTCTGCCATTTTGATTTACGGGATTTCATTTTCAGGTTCTTTAGGGGCTACGTTTACATTGACGAATCGATGTGATTATACAGTATGGCCCGGAATATTGGCAAATGCTGGTAGTAGTAAATTGGACAGTACCGGATTCGAACTTCCGTCCGGCGGGACCCGGACGTTCCAAGCTCTGCCGGGCTGGTCGGGGAGGTTTTGGGGCAGAACCCATTGCACATTTGACCCGAACACCGGCCAAGGAAGTTGCGCTACCGGTGATTGCGGCTCCAATCAGGTGGAATGCAATGGAGCCGGCGCAGCGCCGCCGGCTACCTTAGCCGAATTCACGATAGGGTCGGGTACGAATTCGGGTGCCCAGGATTTCTACGATGTTAGCCTTGTTGACGGATACAACTTGCCAATGATAGTCCAGCCGAAAGGAGGGTCGGGCGCCTGCGGTTCAACCGGGTGCATAACTGATTTGAACCGGATGTGCCCGAATGAGTTGCGGGCCGGTGACGGGCATGCATGCAAGAGTGCATGTGAAGCGTTTGGGAATCCAGAATACTGTTGCAGCGGCGCGTATGGTTCACCCACTACCTGTCGGCCATCAACTTATTCTGAGATTTTCAAAACTGCATGTCCGAGATCGTATAGCTATGCATACGATGATGCTACGGGTACATTTATGTGTAGTGGGGCAAATTATGAAATCACGTTCTGTCCCTCACGTACGAGGTAAACTAAATCAAAAGATATTTTTTCATATGTAAGTTAAGATTTGCTTTCGAAAAAAGGAAAAAAAATGCTAAATTTGTTAGTAAAAAAAGAATAATTTTGAAATGTTATTAGACAAAATAAGTAACTTAAAAATTTTGTGTTCATTTTCATAATCTTTTGATCATCTTTCTTTGGTCGAGACAATAATTTCATGTTAGTAATCATTTTGTTGATATCAATCACATTATGTCTCTGTTTCATTCAGATAAAAATCATATTTTTAATAGATTTTGATAGAAATAAATGAAATGTGTGCTTAACAAGCTGTGGTACCCAATAAATTTTGAACAACTAATCATACATGGCTAAATTTGGAACTTCATAGAGCAAAGGGTTGTTCATTTGTCCTACTAGTAAAGCATAGGAAACAAAAAGGAATTGATTTCGTCCTTGCCTCGTAGTTTCACTCTTACTTTCTCCTTCTATTATATTTGTAAATGGCGAATAGCAAAATTGACATTAGGTTGCTATCATACATAAATGATGTACTTTTTTGAAACTTTTCCTGCAGTCTAAAATCTTCAAGAGACCCTTCCTCGCCGGAAACCGCCACCGGAACAACCATCGGCAGCAACCTCTCATCATGGCTGCCAAATTTTGTCACAGGAGATTCTTCAAGAACCATGCCAAATTTTGCCTTGCATTTTACTCTTTTTGTAACCTTTTTCATACTCCTTTTTCTTTACATATAATTCACAAACACTTTACACTTCACATTCACGTCATAGTCACATTGCTAGCAAGGCCAATGTAAATACATATTGTAAAGCACAATTTTCCAAGACGTTTGTATAGAAACCTAAATTATTTCAAATTTTGTTTTGCTTTGCAATGAATTTGTCCATTATGATTGGTGGGTGCTCCTTAACAAAGATTGTCAATTGTATGATCTTTGCTACAAAATATATATTATGGGATCATATTGTCTTACATGTGGACCCTCTATTGTTTAGATAATAATATATATTCGAGGCTCGAAAAATACTTCATGTTAAATTGATCCACACGCGTCTTTCTTAATGTGTTAACGGGATTATGTCATTCTCATGAACAAAAGTTTATTTAATTTTATGTAATATATATTCAAACTATTTTAATTAATTTTCTTTTGATTTATGCTCAATGTGTTAATGTAAAATCTTGACTCACTATTGTTGATATTAGTGAAAATGATTTATCAAAGTACTAGTAAGTACAAATGAATGCAGGAATGGCAATATTCATTATTCTTGGTAAGAAAGACATGTTGGAAAGTTTCTGATTGTTTCATTATTGTTGGAAATTACGAGAGGCAGAATCTGAAAATTCATACAAATATAAATTAAACAGTAACGCATGAAATGGAGAATATAGGAATCAAAATGAAACCACAAAGGAGAGAATAAATTTGGAAATTAAAGACCGATCATGTTATAAACACTGTCATAAAGTAATATTTGTACCCTCTCGACTTTGAGATTACTTATAGGATACACTAACAAATAGCTCAGAGGATCAACAAGAATTGAAGCGGAAGCATATCTAAAAATTTACGGCACAGAGACGAATTTTGGTAACATGGCAACAACATTCACTATTTTGCGGACAATAAAATAACAAGTGGGCAACCAATGAGAAACGGTCATAATAATGTTTACAAGTCATTTTCATTCTCTTTATAATTCAAATTAAGGCAAGACTATAAAACGTGTTAATATTCAAAAAGAAAAATACAAAATAGACAGATGGTCCTGGAGGAGAAAGAAAATTTGAACATTTGAAGTACAAGAAAATTCCAAAAAATTGGGCCTCAATTAAAAAAAATAAAATAAAATAAAAAAAAAAGAAAATTATATAGATGAGACTATTTATATGTATTGAAATATTCATTGGTTGTCCGCTGATTTCATTATTTTTTCGAAATCTATATATTCATCCAACAAAAATAAAATAAAGAATCGTTGTCATAACTATCTATTCTTAAATCTCAACCCCTTCAAAATCAAATATTACATCAAATCAAATAAGTACTTCTAAAATAGACAAATTAATGTTCCAATTCAAGAAATTTATTAGATATAGAAAACAATAATGCTACATGTACATTATTATTTACATCATTTTTGACATTGTACTACGTGACAATACATGATTTGACAGTTAAAAAAACACACACATTTTTCCACCCAACACTTTTTGAAATACAACGGAATGTACACAAAAATGTACACCATATAATGTACACTTAGCATAATTCTATAGAAACAAAAATGCTACATGTACATTATTATTTACATCATTTTTGACATTGTGCTACGTGACAATACATGATTGGACAGTTAAAAAAACACACACACTTTTCCATCCAACACTTTTTGAAATACAATGGAATGTATACGAAAATGTACACCATAAAATGTAATAAGGTCAGAGGTTTAAAATCTAGTGTTTCAAATTAAGAGGGAAAACATTTAGAATATAAGAGAGGAATACTGAACAAGTTAAAAAATTACAAATTGACCACCTTTAATAAGCTTCCCTTTTGATCCTCCTCCAGTCTTTGCCAGAAGAGGTAAAGGAGACTCAATAGTGTAGATGAGAGATAGAAACGTGATAGAGGGATGAAAGATAGAAACGTGATAGAGGGACTTTATGTCTCTGATTTAGATGGATTTGGGTTAATGGGTTAAGTTTTAAATTCAATTGGCTTTAAGTTTTAGTTTTAGTTTTGTTCGTTTTGAAAATAAATCTTCTTAAGTTCTATAAATCTTGCACGTTCTTGAATGTTTATTTTTCCTTCTGCGAATTCATTGATCTTGGTGGAATAAAATTAATATTTCTAATCTTCAACAATTGGTATAAGAACTTTTGGTTTGATTGAAGGAATGATTGGTGAAGAAGGAACGTCACTGGGAATCTACAAGTTTGATGGTATGAGTTTTGCGTTATGGACGATGTGGATTTAGAATTATCTGTACAGTAAAAAAATGTACCATCCTCTTTTGAATGAAAAGAAAATGAAGGATGATGAATGAAAACTCATTGATCGTCAAATTTTAAATATTATTTGATTGACATTGTCTAAGAACGTAGGTCAAAGCATGACGGAGGAAAAAATCATGGTAGATTTGATGAAGGTATTGTCCAATATGTATGAGAAGCCATCTACCTATAACAAGTTGCATATGATGAAAAATAATTTAGTTCTATTTGGGGAGAGATTCGCAGGTGGTTGGCCGTCACACGTACAATGTCCACCTTGCCGAGTGCAGAGAAATGGATGAGATAGGAAGCACGACTTGGCAAAGCAAAGTTAAGAAAATTGCACTTGCTACTTCCGTTTACAACATTTGGATGGCTAGGAACAAGAATATTTTTGAAGATCTTGTGCCACACGTTGATTGTGTTGTAAGTCGGATTAAAATGCACGCATACAATGTTATGTTCAGTTTGTATCTATATGTTTTAATTCATTATGAATCATTAGCTTTGGCCTCTTAGCTATTATAGTCTGTACACCATTTCCCATTTCTTTTTACTACCCGGGTATGGCCGGTATATTTGTAATTGACTCTTGATGTTTGTTTTGCCCGGGTATGCTCGATATACTTGTACATGAAGTTTTGATCTATAAAGTTTATATTTGCCGACCAAAAAAAAAAAATTATGTAGTTTGAAGATGGCTAATGTGCACTAGAATATTTCAATAAATTGAATACATCATCAACTAGTTGGTCTTAGTTGAGATTAAATTTGATGATATGAGGTATGCATTCTAATCTTAATGGGATCACTGCCGAATACTTGGGAACCTATGTAGCTGGGGTCAGTAACTCTATAGGCAATGCAAAACTGAAATTTAGTGATGTTTGCGATACTACTGTAGTGGAAGTCAATAGAAAAGATACTAGAAAAGTCTCGACATCGAATTCTAGTCTAAAAGTTGAGAACAGAGGTAGGTGTTTCAAGAAAAATACTAATAAAGGCAACGACGTGAAGTGGAGAAATAGTATAAGCAAGACCATGTCCTAAAAGAATGTGAAATGCTAAACAATGGCAAGATTAGCCATACGAGGAAGAATTCCAGGGTACCAAAGAAAAACGAAGAACGAAAATGCTAATATGGTGACTAAAGGGTACAAAATGCTCTATTATTGTCGGTTTACAGTCCTATTGATTCTTGGATGATGAATTTAGGAGTGTCTTTTTGCACCACTGTTATCATGAGAGTATAGATAACCCTATTGCTAGGAATTATGAAAAGGTATATCTTGCTGATAGAGAACATAAAGATATTGGTGGTGAAAGTAATGTCAATTGGCAGATGAAAATGAGTTTGTATGGAAAATTCATAAGGTGAAACATGTACCTAAATTGATGTGTAATCTGATCTCAGTGGGCAACTTGATGATGAAGGTAATAATATGATTTTCGGTGTTGGTGCTTGAAAAGTCACTGAGGGAGTCATGATTTTTTTTTTCTCGACGAAATAAATCTGGAACTCTTTACATAACTTTCAATTGTAGATATAAGGATCTAGTTTCTGATTCAGCTGTTAGTTCTGATTTGTGGCACTGTAGGCTGAGATACATGAGTGGGAAGTGAACGAAAGTGTTTCGGGTATAAATGGAAGCTATCGAGACTGAACCATGTTGAACACATTTATGTGATGGATGTATTTTCGACAAATAGAAAATGCTTAGTTTTTCTAAAATCAGAAAGGAGCCAAAAGTTTCAAAATTAGGGTTGATTCGTACAAATGAATTTGAACGTTCAATTGTTACATTCCTTAGAGGCTCCAATTATTATGTAACAAACTTTGATTACTCAAGCAGGATGGTAAGCATTCATTTCTAGAAGAATAAATCTAATTCTTTAATGCCGTCAAGAATGGAAAGCGATGGTTGAAAATAAGACATATTTGTAGTCAGATAATGGAAAAGAGTATATAGATGATGATTTTAAAAAGTATTGTGCTGACAATGAAATCAAAATGAAGAAAACCATTCCGGGAATACCTCAATAAAATGGTATGGCCGAAAAATGAATAAGACTTTAAACAAGCTCTGCCGGGCTGGTCGGGGAGGTTTTGGGGCAGAACCCATTGCACATTTGACCCGAACACCGGCCAAGGAAGTTGCGCTACCGGTGATTGCGGCTCCAATCAGGTGGAATGCAATGGAGCCGGCGCAGCGCCTCCGGCTACCTTAGCCGAATTCACGATAGGGTCGGGTACGAATTCGGGTGCCCAGGATTTCTACGATGTTAGCCTTGTTGACGGATACAACTTGCCAATGATAGTCCAGCCGAAAGGAGGGTCGGGCGCCTGCGGTTCAACCGGGTGCATAACTGATTTGAACCGGATGTGCCCGAATGAGTTGCGGGCCGGTGACGGGCATGCATGCAAGAGTGCATGTGAAGCGTTTGGGAATCCAGAATACTGTTGCAGCGGCGCGTATGGTTCACCCACTACCTGTCGGCCATCAACTTATTCTGAGATTTTCAAAACTGCATGTCCGAGATCGTATAGCTATGCATACGATGATGCTACGGGTACATTTATGTGTAGTGGGGCAAATTATGAAATCACGTTCTGTCCCTCACGTACGAGGTAAACTAAATCAAAAGATATTTTTTCATATGTAAGTTAAGATTTGCTTTCGAAAAAAGGAAAAAAAATGCTAAATTTGTTAGTAAAAAAAGAATAATTTTGAAATGTTATTAGACAAAATAAGTAACTTAAAAATTTTGTGTTCATTTTCATAATCTTTTGATCATCTTTCTTTGGTCGAGACAATAATTTCATGTTAGTAATCATTTTGTTGATATCAATCACATTATGTCTCTGTTTCATTCAGATAAAAATCTGTCTTTACGACTTCTCCATTATTTATATATTTGATCAAAGGTTTGTCACTTGACAATTTTTGTAAATAAGTGATAGAGAAACTTAAACTCTATTATTTATATCTTTAATTCTTTCTATGTTGCCAACCCTTCCCATCAATGTGAGCTTTTGAGAAAGATGAGCCTATTATCCTCATAGTAACTTTTATCCGTTGAACGACGGCCTTTCCACTCGACTCCGTCGGATCACAAAGGCCGACTTTCGTCCCTGCTTGACGGGTGGGTCTTGTAATCAAGCTCCCTTCTACCTTTGCACTCAAGGGCCAATCTCCGTCCGGCCCGCGGAAACCTTTGCACACCTACTTTCAGAGATAAATTCATGAGAATTAAACGGTAAACAAAAACTTTCAAACCAAAAGAAAAAACCCCCTTTTTGAAATCAACGATTTGTTGTGACGTGAATCCGTCAATTAAACGATTTAGAATCATATCAAATTGTTTCAAGGCGGTTTGGTTCGGTTTGGACTTTGGTATTTTTAACTTGAGTTTGAATATGGACACTTTAGTTGCTTATTGCTCATCCAGAAACCAAACTTTCATTATTTTTACAAGCATCAGTTTGTACTGTGAATTTAATTTTGATTGATAGAGGTACTGTGGCTATATATTAGGTTAATGAGAATGCAGAAGTTAAATCCTTTAACTTGAAATCTCCTAAATATTGGAAGTTCCATTTCTCAAATATTCATCCATGAAATTCTTGTATTTGTCTCCAGCTGGATCATCTGTGTGATGTGAGGTGAAACGATAAAATCAATTATATTTGCAAATATGAAATTTGCTTTATTGTCATTTAGAAATTTATCGGTGATAATAAATAGCATTAATTCACGATATTTCGCATAAACAAATAGCAAAGAAACAAAATTCTTGTTTGTTAAACTTACAGTAGATGTACAAAAAAATCTCGCCTAGGCATCCTCACGACAAGTACCTCTACTAATCGGCGAGGCAACATTTTAAGCATTTTGTGCGATGTAAATAGACTCTAAGATCATCGATCTGCAATTCGTCGTTAACATCATCATCTAATCTTTAGGACGATCTTCAGAGTTCGAAGAAGATTCTGCCTCTTTAGTCCCGGATTCAGTCTGGGGTTCTTCTACGTCATCTTACTCCTCAACAGTTACGTCTAGGCTTATGTTGAGACTCGTCTTCACAGAGCTGTAGGTTCGGGAAGGGAAATCCTTCGGATCGTTGAGCATGAAGCCACTCTCAATCAATAGTGTTTGATACATGAGCTAGGCAGTTTGCTTTACACTTTCATCCTGCACAAAATTGCAAAATGACTATCAAGCATCTTTGCCTAAGCTTAATAGAAGTATAAAATCTACTTCTAAATAAATTTTTGTTTCAAAACATGTTTAGATATATTTACATTTTTCTTACTTTCAAGTAAAAATGTTAATTATTTACCTCGTGGTCTTTTACTAGTAGCTCACCAAGCTGCTTGATGAGCTCGGTTAATTTCGAGCAACCTCTTGCCACGCTTATATGCTTGCTTGCTCGCATCTGATATAGTTTGTGGCTGCATTATTCTCTCCATGTGTGCACTCCAATCATATTTTGAAGTTACAACTACACATTGGGTGTCAGCTAGTCGGTTGCTTATCTTTACATGGTCGATATTCTCACTGGCAAGAGCACCCTTCCACCATTTCGTCAACTCCTTGAATGATTCCTTCAGTTCCTTGTCTTTTGAATCCTTCTCGATTTTCAGTCCTTGGACACATTCTGGAATTTCTTGTCTTCATAATCCATCAGATATTGCATTAGATATTCATCCACAAGATCTGTAAAAAGAATAAGCTGGAAGGACGGTATAAAGTCAGTTTTATGAAATAGCAAAAGAAAACGCTTTAAGAATCGCAAGTCGCAACCCTTGTTTTAAGTAGAGTGCTAATATATGAATTCATACCTCGTAATTCTTCTTTGTCAGTCTTTCAAGAAACGGAGATTTTTCTCCAGTTGATCTTTGCTAGCTCCGGTTATGTAGAAGACATCCTTCTGTCCTGACTTCATTCTTGAGATGTACTGATCCAGTGTAGTCAATTTACCATCTGACTTTGTTCTGCCAAGAGGATAGCATAATATCTTAGTCTTTCAAGACAATTTATTTTGGAGCTGTAACAAATTATGTTTAAAAAAGACATCTTACGACTCAAATCATAGAAGTTTGGCCAGACGATTTCTGTTAGTTGCATCCTCAATAATACCAAGTTTAATTGATTTGCCAAATTCGTTCCAAAACTTTGTGTATTGACCTTTGTTCTCATTGCTATCACTGGATTCTTCATTATCTGCAGCATCATTAAGTTTCATAACTAAATCAGGAACCAGTAACAAACGGTAATTCGGTTGCCAGTTGCCACAGTCTACAAATACCACAGATATAAAGACATCAAACTTCTCTTTTCCATATGTTTATTTATTCTTGCCAAACCTTTCTTGTCTTTATCATTAGATTCATCTGGGTCCTCTTCATCAAGTTTGCAGATCATATCAAGGGCCTTGCGGATGAGTTTCTTCTTGATTGTTTTCAAGCTACTGTTTTGTTGTAACATTTCTCCAGATACATTAAGTGGCAAGGTGTCATAATCGACAAGTCCCTGATTCCATAGGTCACAGTAAGAATCAAGTCTTGGGCACCATATCTGCACAATAGATTGTACCCACAGGAAGTTCAGATACTTGGGAAGAAGCTCATCAAATGCATCCGAGATAAAAACCCTTCTGACATATAATTTTAAGTTGGATTTGTTTGGGTTGTAGTTACTCTCGTACAAATCGTGAGGAGCCTTAGGTGGTAAAAACAGTACGGCTTTGAATTCAACGTCCCCTTCTGCAGTGAAGTGACTCCATCCTAGGGGCTTCTCATCACTGAAATCCTGTCAACAGAAATAAGACAATTTCATCAAATAATATCAGTGTTCTAACAAGATAACAATAAGACCACAGCATTTAAGTGAATCCTGCCAAACATGATATGGAAAAAACCTTGGCCAGGGAGCCGCAGAATTTCGTCTATTCTTCTTCTGTCACCTCGTTTGGATTTCGTAGCCATATAGCTCTCACATCATTCAAAAGTTCCCACTCGTAAGTAGTTTTTTTTAACTGTCTTTGTCTTGGGTTTTCTCTCATCCTCTTCTTCCTCCCCTTCCTCATTGGATTTAGTTTCATCTGTTTACCTCATTGTGATCTAAGGTGAGAAAAATACCATGAACTAGCAAACATTTCAACATTGATACTTCATTCAAATATCAGACGAGCAGTATCAGAAAAGCAACAACTATGACAAATCAAGTATGAAGATTTCTGCAGAAATCATGCATACCTATGTCCTCTTCATCACTGGGATCTTCTTCATCAGCAGGAACCTCCTCATCCACTCCTTTGCTAGCTCAGACGTATATAGGGAAATTGATGAATTCAGAATATTTCTTCACCAGTCCCTGATAATTAGAGGTATTTGAGGAATAAGAATGTGATAAACAGATAAATTGACCAAATAAAGAAACAGGTTTATAATGAAAACAGATCAGCATATAACAGAAGGAAAATTATTTGGACACGATACTGCGGAAAACAGACTGGTAAATCAATTCAATATAAATGGATGAAAGTAGAGACCTCTTATTCAGAATTGAAAAATAAGATGAAAATGTTGAGTTGGGTATGACTTTGTGGTTGAGAACTTCAAATTTTAAGAAGTCCAAATATTAAACACATTAAACACAATGTAAGAAAGGAAAACCTTAAAACAAATTCCATCATTCATATAGTAGCGAAAATAGCTAATACTTGACCAAACTTGATGTTAAAACAAGCATTCCAAAACCATATCATGTTCTTTTCTACTTCATTTTTTGTCTGCCCGAAAGGTTAACCAAATATATTCCTTAACTATTTCTCTGATCTCCTTTCCAAATATATTCCTTAGCCATTTCTCTTATCTCACTCTCCTGGACTAGAACCTCCGCAGGAGACTCACAGAACAGTAGATCAAAAGAAAATGTGCATTATTTATGACTCTTAATAACATTTTGGAAATTAGTAGCTTTATAATTATAGGGATTCGCAGATGGAAGGAACCAGACAGAAAAAAAACAAAAATGAAATAACTGTTGAGATTTTGTGGAGATTGTACCGTGGCAAAAATCCTATAATTTAAGGATAATCCCTTAAATTAAGGATTATTATTTTCCTTATTTTTGGTATAATTATTTCCTAATTTATTAAGTTTACTCTATAAATTGTAATTTTCAGTTTTTCAATGAAAAATAGAATTGAAATACCATTCACAATATGGTATCAGAGTCGCCTGTTATTGAACCATGGAAATAAATTCAAGCTGCAGATTGAAACATTGAAAAAGTAAGAAAAAAGGGAGGAGAGAGAGAGAATTCTCCACGGATCCGCCAAAGCTTCTACAAACGTATTGGAACATTGGAAAGGTTAAAAGATTTTTGTCCACAATCCGCAATATTCTTCTATCAAAGTTCTGCAAACGTGAACAAATTGGAGATCATACCAATCTAAATACTGTCATTCATCTCCTGCTGGCACATGAAGTTGTCCAGTTAATTCATCTCCTATATTGAGTAAGTTGCTTTTCTACG
Source organism: Olea europaea var. sylvestris (assembly GCF_002742605.1). NCBI lineage: Eukaryota > Viridiplantae > Streptophyta > Magnoliopsida > Lamiales > Oleaceae > Olea > Olea europaea. The sequence continues at coordinate 4,277,858 of NC_036241.1, read as the reverse complement.
TTATTGAGCAGGCTGTTTTTTCCACGTTATGGTCCGGTCCTTGCTGTTGTTCAAAATGGGTGAAAGGAATATTGGATAGTCGACTACAGGTCAATATGAAACCGTATGTAGGTATAATTTTAACTGAATCAAATTATGATGTTTGGTCACAATTAATGGAGATGCATATTGCCAAAAAGGAGAAATTGTCCTATATTCATGGTAAGAAGAAAATTCCCGCAGAAACAGATGATGGATATGAAAAATGGTATGCTGAGAATCAGAAAGTAAAGAGGTGGTTGTTGATGTCTATGACTCCACACATTATGAAGTGTTACCTACGTTTACCCACCACCCATGAAATTTGGAGTGCTCTGTCAAAGGCATTTTATAATGGAAGTGATGAGTTGCAGATTTTCATGTTAAATCAAAAGGCCTTCACCGCCAAATAAAGTTGAAAATCTCTATCTAAATACTATGGAGAGCTTACTGAAGTGTTCAGAGAATTGGATCATCGTGATAAAGTAGTAATGAAGGATCCCGAAGACGTTGCAGCATACCAAAAGTCCATTGAACGACTTAGGGTGCACATATTTCTTGCAGGATTGGATGGTGATTTTGAACAAGTTCGTGAAGAGATTCTACGCAAAGAGCCAATTCCAGATTTAGAATAATGCTACTATTTAGTTCACAAAGAAGCATTTCGCCAGGCAGCTTTAGGAGACCCTAGAAATTCATAAGCTTCTGTCATGGTGGCTCGAAACCGATGTACTTCAAATTGGTAGGATCAAACTATCGCCAACCATCCTAAGACCACGACTGGTGCGGACAAGTCCACCTACAAATGCACCCATTGCAATCAAACTGGACATACCAAAAGTTGATGTTTCAAACTTATAGGATATCCAGAATGGTGGGATCATATTCGTGCTCCAAGGAAGACAAATTCAAAGAAGACCTCCATTGCAGTAGTTGCAGAAGCAAAGCCAGAAGATGATATCGCTGAAAAAGCTTCGGCATTGGTCATAGCTGCAAATAATGGTGGTAAGGTTTTAAATATTTCTACACCTGTTTCTAATAGTGCATGGATAATTAATTCTGGTGCTACAGATCACATGACATTTGATTCTGGTGCTTATATTCTTACCAAAACAACATCAAATCGAGTGTTCTCGAAGTTCTTAGACAAGTTGGGCATTTGCAACATCTATGCACCAACTTGAGGGGGCGTGTTGAGATTTTGTAGAGATTGTACAGTTGTAAAAATCCTATAATTTAAAGATAATCCTATAAATTAAGGATTATTATTTTCCTTAGTTTTGGTATAATTAGTTTCCAAATTATATATATATATATAGTAAAAGAAAATTATATAGATGAGACTATTTATATGTATTGAAATATTCATTGGTTGTCCGCTGATTTCATTATTTTTTCGAAATCTATATATTCATCCAACAAAAATAAAATAAAGAATCGTTGTCATAACTATCTATTCTTAAATCTCAACCCCTTCAAAATCAAATATTACATCAAATCAAATAAGTACTTCTAAAATAGACAAATTAATGTTCCAATTCAAGAAATTTATTAGATATAGAAAACAATAATGCTACATGTACATTATTATTTACATCATTTTTGACATTGTGCTACGTGACAATACATGATTTGACAGTTAAAAAAACACACACATTTTTCCACCCAACACTTTTTGAAATACAATGGAATGTACACGAAAATGTACACCATAGAATGTACACTTAGCATAATTCTATAGAAAATGCACAAACGAAATGACTATACATTTCCAAAAATCTATGTTCAATATAAGAAGGTCAGAGGTTTAAAATCTAGTTTTTCAAATTAAGAGGGAAAACATTTAGAATTTAAGAAACGAATACTGAACAAGGTAAAAAATTACAGATTGACCACCTTTAATAAGCTTCCCTTTTGATCCTCCTCCAGTCTTTGGCAGAAGAGGTGAAGGAGACTCAATAGTGTAGATGAGAGATAGAAACGTGATAGAGGGACGTGATGTCTCTGATTTAGATGGATTTGGGTTAATGGGTTAAGTTTTAAATTCAATTGGCTTTAAGTTTTAGTTTTAGTTTTGTTCGGTTTGAAAATAAATCTTCTTAAGTTCTATAAATCTTGCACGTTCTTGAATGTTTATTTTTCCTTCTGCGAATTCATTGATCTTGGTGGAATAAAATTAATATTTCTAATCTTCAACAATTGGTATAAGAACTTTTGGTTTGATTGAAGGAATGATTGGTGAAGAAGGAACGTCACTGGGAATCTACAAGTTTGATGGTATGAGTTTTGCGTTATGGACGATGTGGATTTAGAATTATCTGTACAGTAAAAAAATGTACCATCCTCTTTTGAATGAAAAGAAAATGAAGGATGATGAATGAAAACTCATTGATCGTCAAATTTTAAATATTATTTGATTGACATTGTCTAAGAACGTAGGTCAAAGCATGACGGAGGAAAAAATCATGGTAGATTTGATGAAGGTATTGTCCAATATGTATGAGAAGCCATCTACCTATAACAAGTTGCATATGATGAAAAATAATTTAGTTCTATTTGGGGAGAGATTCGCAGGTGGTTGGCCGTCACACGTACAATGTCCACCTTGCCGAGTGCAGAGAAATGGATGAGAAATGAAGCACAGGGAACGACTTGGCAAAGCAAAGTTAAGAAAATTGTACTTGCTACTTCCGTTTACTACATTTGGATGGCTAGAAACAAGAAGATTTTTGAAGATCTTGTGCCACACGTTGATTGTGTTGTAAGTCGAATTAAAATGCACATATACAAAGTTATGTTCAGTATGTATCTTTATGTTTTAATTCATTATGAATCATTAGCTTTGGCCTCTTAGCTATTATAGTCTGTACACCATTTCCCATTTCTTTTTACTACCCGGGTATGCCCGGTATATTTGTAATTGACTCTTGATGTTTGTTTTGCCCGGGTATGCTCGATATACTTGTACATGAAGTTTTGATCTATAAAGTTTATATTTGCCGACCAAAAAAAAAAAATTATGTAGTTTGAAGATGGCTAATGTGCACTAGAATATTTCAATAAATTGAATACATCATCAACTAGTTGGTCTTAGTTGAGATTAAATTTGATGATATGAGGTATGCATTCTAATCTTAATGGGATCACTGCCGAATACTTGGGAACCTATGTAGCTGAGGTCAGTAACTCTATAGGCAATGCAAAACTGAAATTTAGTGATGTTTGCGATACTACTGTAGTGGAAGTCAATAGAAAAGATACTAGAAAAGGCTCGACATCGAATTCTACTCTAAAAGTTGAGAACAGAGGTAGGTGTTTCGAGAAAAATTCTAATAAAGGCAACGACGTGAAGTGGAGAAATAGTATAAGCAAGACCATGTCCTAAAAGAATGTGAAATGCTAAAACGATGGCAAGATTAGCCATACGAGGAAGAATTCCAGGGCACCAAAGAAAAACGAAGAACGAAAATGCTAATATGGTGGCTAAAGGGTACAAAATGCTCTATTATTGTCAGTTTACAGTCCTATTGATTCTTGGATGATGAATTTAGGAGTGTCTTTTTGCACCACTGCTTATCATGAGATTATAGATAACCCTATTGCTAGGAATTATGAAAAGGTATATCTTGCTGATAGAGAACATAAAGATATTGGTGGTGAAAGTAATGTCAATTTGAGGATGAAAATGAGTTTGTATGGAAAATTCATAAGGTGAAACATGTACCTAAATTGATGTGTAATCTGATCTCAGTGGGCAACTTGATGATGAAGGTCATAATATGATTTTCGGTGTTGGTGCTTGAAAAGTCACTGAGGGAGTCATGATTTTTTTTTCTCGACGAAATAAATCTGGAACTCTTTACATAACTTTCAATTGTAGATATAAGGATCTAGTTTCTGATTCAGCTGTTAGTTCTGATTTGTGGCACTGTAGGCTGAGATACATGAGTGGGAAGTGAACGAAAGTGTTTCGGGTATAAATGGAAGCTATCGAGACTGAACCATGTTGAACACATTTATGTGATGGATGTATTTTCGACAAATAGAAAATGCTTAGTTTTTCTAAAATCAGAAAGGAGCCAAAAGTTTCAAAATTAGGGTTGATTCGTACAAATGAATTTGAACGTTCAATTGTTACATTCCTTAGAGGCTCCAATTATTATGTAACAAACTTTGATTACTCAAGCAGGATGGTAAGCATTCATTTCTAGAAGAATAAATCTAATTCTTTAATGCCGTCAAGAATGGAAAGCGATGGTTGAAAATAAGACATATTTGTAGTCAGATAATGGAAAAGAGTATATAGATGATGATTTTAAAAAGTATTGTGCTGACAATGAAATCAAAATGAAGAAAACCATTCCGGGAATACCTCAATAAAATGGTATGGCCGAAAAATGAATAAGACTTTAAATGAAAGTGTCGAAAGTATGAGATTACATATAAGGTTACAAAAGATATTTTGGGCTAAGACTGTTACTATGCAGGTTATGTGATCAAAAGATACCATTCAACACCATTGCATTGCAATATATCAAAGAGGTTTGGAATAGTAAAGAGGCAAACCTTTCACATTTGATTGCTTTTGGTAGAATAGAATTAAAATTTCTAATTCTCAACGGATCTGGGCTAGGCCTATAGCATAGTCCAATCCTTCCCTAAATTTGTCACAATATTCAACCCCCGTTTTCTCTCTTTAAAAAATATATATATATATTTAACGTTCTCATACTCATTTTCAATCACATATTTATATAATAAAATATTTTGCACTTAAGTCCAAAACATTTCTTACTTTTTAACTATATATTTTCCAAAAAAAAAAAATATATTCAAGACGTTTTTTTTCCTCAATGATAGCCATCAAATAGGGCTCAATAATAACATAGCCAACTACAAAACCCATTTTATCTCTATCTAAATACTATGGAGAGCTTACTGAAGTGTTCAGAGAATTGGATCATCGTGATAAAGTAGTAATGAAGGATCCCGAAGACGTTGCAGCATACCAAAAGTCCATTGAACGACTTAGGGTGCACATATTTCTTGCAGGATTGGATGGTGATTTTGAACAAGTTCGTGAAGAGATTCTACGCAAAGAGCCAATTCCAGATTTAGAATAATGCTACTATTTAGTTCACAAAGAAGCATTTCGCCAGGCAGCTTTAGGAGACCCTAGAAATTCATAAGCTTCTGTCATGGTGGCTCGAAACCGATGTACTTCAAATTGGTAGGATCAAACTATCGCCAACCATCCTAAGACCACGACTGGTGCGGACAAGTCCACCTACAAATGCACCCATTGCAATCAAACTGGACATACCAAAAGTTGATGTTTCAAACTTATAGGATATCCAAAACGGTGGGATCATATTCGTGCTCCAAGGAAGACAAATTCAAAGAAGACCTCCATTGCAGTAGTTGCAGAAGCAAAGCCAGAAGATGATATCGCTGAAAAAGCTTCGGCATTGGTCATAGCTGCAAATAATGGTGGTAAGGTTTTAAATATTTCTACACCTGTTTCTAATAGTGCATGGATAATTAATTCTGGTGCTACAGAACACATGACATTTGATTCTAGATAGGTCTCCACCCTTAATCCATCCTTACAAAAATTTGTCTCTACTGCTAATGGTACCTCAACCCCAATTATTGGGGAAGGATCTTTGACTCTCACTAATAATTTGAGTTTAGATTCTGTTTTAGTTGTCCCATCCTTAGACTATAATCTTCTATCGGTTTCACAAATAACTGCAGCTTTATCTTGTGTTGTAATTTTTTGACCTGTATTTTGTGTGTTTAAGGATAGCCGAACAAAGCAGACGATTGTGTTGTAATTTTTTGACCTGTATTTTGTGTGTTTAAGGATAGCCGAACAAAGCAGACGATTGGTTACGGTATTAAAAAGAGAAAGCTGTATTACTTGGATTTGGTGCCAAGGAGTTCAGATAGGTTACACCAAGCTTTGACAACAGATTACACTGAGGGAAAGAAGAAGAAATTTGAGATTTGGCTATGGCATCGACGTCTAGGGCATGCTTCCTTTGGTTATTTGAAAAAATTATTTCCTAGTTTATTTGCAAAATTTGATATTTTTAGTTTTCAATGTGATGTTTGTGAACTAGCAAAGAGCCATCGAACTACTTTCCATTATGCTTGAATAAAAGTCCACTTCCTTGTATGGTTATACATTCTAATGTCTAGGGTCCATCAAAAGTTTCTACTTTGGGTGGATCACATTGGTTTGTTACTTTTGTTGATGATTACACAAGGATGACTTGGTTGTATTTGATGACATCCAAAGGAGAAGTGAACTCTTTATTTCAAAATTTTCATGAAATGGTTAAAACACAGTACAATGCACAGATTCGAGTTCTCCGTAATGATAATGGTAGAGAATACCAGAGTTTCAAACTTTAGCAGTATTTGGAAGCACGTGGGATTATTCACCAAACTACTTGTTTCGACTCGCCCCAACAGAATGGTGTTGCAGAACGGAAAAATCGACATTTATTGGAAGTAGTTTGTACATCATTAATAGAAGCCCATATGCCATCATCCTATTGGGGAGAAGCACTTAGCTCAGCAGTACATTTAATCAATTGGATACCCTCCAGCTTCACTAACTTTCAGACACCGCTCCAAACTCTTAATGATGCAGTTGTTGTTCCAGCTATCCCTAATTTACCATCTCGTGTCTTTGGTTGTGTAGCATTTGTACACATCCATAAACATCAACACCACAAGTTGGCTCCTCGAGCGCTGCAATGTGTTTTTGTAGGCTATACTACCAATAAAAAGGGATACATATGTTATCACCCTCCAACTCAACGAATGTTTATCTCTATGGATATTGTTTTCCATGAAGAGATGATGTATTTTTCTTTCAAGCCTAAATTTCAAGGGGAAGAGCAGAGAGAAATTCAAACTCTAAATCTCCATGACTACAATTATCAAACTTTTGATGACAGCCAATACCCAACTTTCGGTGATCAAAATATGGGCAACTTGGATGAAGGTGAAATAACTTTGGATTAAAGTGGTGATGAATGTCAAGAGACTGAAAATGTAGCTTCTTCTCAAACTCCGTCTTTGTTTGAATTTGAGCCAGTCGTAGCTGATATACCTAACCAATTGCCCACTGAGTATGTTCAGAATTTATTGTCTGAGCCACTCAAAAATAGTTACCTGAGCGTCACACGAGAGGTATTCCTAAACCTAAATATGAACTCAATCTTTCTAGTAAAGTTAAGTATCCTGTGAGTCAGTACGTGTCTAACCATCGGTTGTCGGAATCGAATTTGTCATTTGTGAATCAATTATCTGATGTATCTATTCCTAACAGTATGCAGCAAGCCTTAGCTAATCCAAGATGGAGAACAGCTTTGAACGAGAAAATGAAATCTTTAAAAAAAAAAATGAAACATGGGAACTTGTCGATCTTCCACCAGGAAAGAAACCAGTTGGATGTCGATGGATCTTCAGCATGAAGTATAATACTAATGGCACAATTGAACGATTTAAAGCAAGACTGGTGGCAAAAGGTTACACTTAGACCTCTGGGATTGATTACACTAAGACATTTGCACCCAGAGCCAAAATCAAAACAGTTCGAGTATTATTATCTTTAGCTACAAACATGGATTGGCCATTACTACCGTTTGACATAAAGAACGTTTTTTTGCACGGTGAATTATCTGAAGAAGTCTACATGGATCTCCCACCTGGGTGTGTGATACCAGAACGATCTAGTCAAAAGGTGTGCAGGTTGAAGAAATCATTATATGTGTTAAAGCAATCCCCGAGAGCATGGTTTGGAAAATTCACTAAGTCTATGATAGCCTTTGGCTATCATCAAAGCAATTCAAACCACACTCTATTTTTGAAAAAGCAACCTGGTATAATTACTGCACTTATTGTATATGTGGATGACATGATAGTTACAGGGAATGATCCTAAAGAGATGAAGGCTCTACAAAATTACTTGTCTACAAGATTCGAAATGAAAGATCTAGGTCAGTTGAAATATTTTCTTGGAATAGAAGTGTCTCGATCTAATAAAGAGATATTTCTATCCAAAAGAAAGTATGCCTTAGATCTATTACAAGAAACTGGTATGTTGGCATGTCAACCAACAGATACACCAGTAGAAGAAGGTCTGAAGTTGTGCACAGAGTCCAACCAAATACCAACTGATAAGGTTAGATATCAAAGACTTGTAGGAAGATTGATATACCTATGCATTGAGTATTGTCACACACAAGACCAGATCTAGCCTATGCATTGAGCATTGTCAATCAATTTATTCATAATCCTGAAGAACAACATATGAATGCAGTAATGTGAATTTTGAGGTATTTGAAGGGTGGTCCGGGAAAAGGAATTGTGTTTACGAAAAACACAGAATATCAAAACATAGATGCATACACTAATGCTAATTGAGCTGGAGCTATAGGTGATAGATGGTCTACTTCTGGTTACTTTACCTTTCTAGGTGGTAACCTCGTTACATGGGGAAGCAAGAAACAAAGTGTTGTTGCCCGTTCAAGTACAGAAGCTGAATTTAGAAGAATAGCCCTTGGATTTTGTGAAGCCTTGTGGTTAAAACTTCTCTTGCAAGATTTGGGTTATCAATCTACACAACCAATTCGACTATACTGTGACAATAAAGCATCATGTGATATTGCCCATAACTCAGTTCAACATGATCGACGAACCATTTCGAGATAGACAAATTTTTCATTGAGGAAAAATTGGAGGAAAAAATTGTTGAATTACCTAAGATTCGATCTAAAGACCAATTGGCTTATATTCTTACCAAAACAACATCAAATCGAGTGTTCTCGAAGTTCTTAGACAAGTTGGGCATTTGCAACATCTATGCACCAACTTGAGGGGGCGTGTTGAGATTTTGTAGAGATTGTACAGTTGTAAAAATCCTATAATTTAAAGATAATCCGCCAAAGCTTCTACAAACGTGTTGGAACATTGGAAAGGTTAAAAGATTTTTGTCCACAATCCGCAATATTCTTCTATCAAAGTTCTGCAAACGTGAACAAATTGGAGATCATACCAATCTAAATACTGTCATTCATCTCCTGCTGGCACATGAAGTTGTCCAGTTAATTCATCTCCTATATTGAGTAAGTTGCTTTTCTACGTTATTGAGCAGGCTGTTTTTTCCACGTTATGGTCCGGTCCTTGCTGTTGTTCAAAATGGGTGAAAGGAATATTGGATAGTCGACTACAGGTCAATATGAAACCGTATGTAGGTATAATTTTAACTGAATCAAATTATGATGTTTGGTCACAATTAATGGAGATGCATATTGCCAAAAAGGAGAAATTGTCCTATATTCATGGTAAGAAGAAAATTCCCGCAGAAACAGATGATGGATATGAAAAATGGTATGCTGAGAATCAGAAAGTAAAGAGGTGGTTGTTGATGTCTATGACTCCACACATTATGAAGTGTTACCTACGTTTACCCACCACCCATGAAATTTGGAGTGCTCTGTCAAAGGCATTTTATAATGGAAGTGATGAGTTGCAGATTTTCATGTTAAATCAAAAGGCCTTCACCGCCAAATAAAGTTGAAAATCTCTATCTAAATACTATGGAGAGCTTACTGAAGTGTTCAGAGAATTGGATCATCGTGATAAAGTAGTAATGAAGGATCCCGAAGACGTTGCAGCATACCAAAAGTCCATTGAACGACTTAGGGTGCACATATTTCTTGCAGGATTGGATGGTGATTTTGAACAAGTTCGTGAAGAGATTCTACGCAAAGAGCCAATTCCAGATTTAGAATAATGCTACTATTTAGTTCACAAAGAAGCATTTCGCCAGGCAGCTTTAGGAGACCCTAGAAATTCATAAGCTTCTGTCATGGTGGCTCGAAACCGATGTACTTCAAATTGGTAGGATCAAACTATCGCCAACCATCCTAAGACCACGACTGGTGCGGACAAGTCCACCTACAAATGCACCCATTGCAATCAAACTGGACATACCAAAAGTTGATGTTTCAAACTTATAGGATATCCAAAACGGTGGGATCATATTCGTGCTCCAAGGAAGACAAATTCAAAGAAGACCTCCATTGCAGTAGTTGCAGAAGCAAAGCCAGAAGATGATATCGCTGAAAAAGCTTCGGCATTGGTCATAGCTGCAAATAATGGTGGTAAGGTTTTAAATATTTCTACACCTGTTTCTAATAGTGCATGGATAATTAATTCTGGTGCTACAGATCACATGACATTTGATTCTGGTGCTTATATTCTTACCAAAACAACATCAAATCGAGTGTTCTCGAAGTTCTTAGACAAGTTGGGCATTTGCAACATCTATGCACCAACTTGAGGGGGCGTGTTGAGATTTTGTAGAGATTGTACAGTTGTAAAAATCCTATAATTTAAAGATAATCCTATAAATTAAGGATTATTATTTTCCTTAGTTTTGGTATAATTAGTTTCCAAATTTACTAGGTTTACTATATAAATTGTAATCTTCGATTTTTCGATGAAAAATAGAATTGCAATACCATTCACAATATTAACAACACTAGTCATAGGAGGACAGCTGATTTAGGGTTCTTTTCAACTAGCTGAATCCAATTTCCAGTAGTAACCAAATATGCTTTTTCATATTTTAGATGTAGATAGCACAAAATTGCGTTCTTTACCAAGTCACTTGTACCGTTAGTAGAAATAAAGAAAGACAAAGAGAAAAATCTGCACAATCCATAGCTTGTATTTTAATTAAAAAAGAATCTGATAAGAAATCATTAAAGTAATTAAAGAACTCGACCCTTGTACCTCCCCCACCCACTCTCTAAGATGAAATATGCCACTCTCCTGTCTCCAATTTCCATTCAAGAACACTGAAGCACTACAAATTTAACTAGTTGTTTAAGGATATAGAGCGAGCAAGTTTGAGTTATGTGAGGCATAAGTCCATATTTTCCTGAATGCTTAGAGTTCAACCTTTTCGTATTGGAATACGTTCACATAAGTGTACCTAATTTCATGTAGTTCACACTAGAAAAGAACTTCAATGGTTCCATGAAAGCATTATTATTTATTAGGGTTTTCGTGCTGTAAAGCACAGTGGAGAGAAAACTCAATCTCCTTAGGATAATCAGAGCCCAAATTAGAACAACCTTCCAGGCTTAAATATGAAAAGTCTGAGGCAAAGTTCGGGATAATTTCCATACCCTGCCAGAACACTCCTAGTGTGTTCTAGTTGGGCAAGCTTGTTTTAATTTGTGGTCATGTTTGTCATTTTGATAAAAGCTGAAGTCATAGAAAATTAAAAAATCCAAAAAAATCTAAAATATGCAGAGAATAATTGAGATATCAAAGTAGCGAAAAATTGAAGCTTAGCTTGGATAGGTTGAAGGGGGTGAGTTTTAGCATAAGGGTACTAAATACTAGATATAATAGCTCTACAAGAAGGCTTCCAAACATAAAAAAATGCTCTCGTACTTCTTCAAAATTGCAAAAGGATAATGATATTCATAAGATAAATAAAAAAATTTCTTGGTCAACTCTCACAGCTGTTATGTTTTAAAACTTAAAACATTTGGATCGATCTTGGGAAAAACCATTAAAGAACTGCAGAAATTAAAGAAAATTAACACAAGATATGTTTTGCCCTTTTAAAAGGGCCCGGATGTTCGGTTTTGCAACCTAATCACCCGTTGAGCATCTCTCACAAAATTAAGCTCTAGATCCACTAATAACGAACAAGAACCGCGTACAAATGTACGAAGAAATTGGAAATTTCTTCGAGTTTTTCTTGCCTCTTGACACTACAACACAACACTGCTATCACTCTCACAGGTCGCACAAAACAACCATTTCTCTACACAAAGAACAGAATATTATCAATCACAAAGATCGATTTCATCTAACACAACCAAACCTTAGTTTTCACTCAGAAAATGAAGGACAGAGAGTAAGACAAAGAGACACAAAGAATTCTCTAGAATATGAATGAAAAAGCCAAGACCCAGTGTGTAAGTATCCGTATTCATCCAAACAATCAGAGGGCAGAGATTTAGCCACGTGTACGGCTAATTTTAATTCTTGAATAGGCGTTTTTTATCAAAACACGATTTTATCAAGCTTGAAATGACCGCAGCAACCCGGTGGAGCATTTGGCCCAATTTACAGAGGCCCACGAAGCCAAGAATCATGTGAGGCAGCTCACAAATAATTAACAATCTCCACCTTACTGAACTGATTCTTATTATTTACTAATGGATCTAGATACTACATCAACTTGAGTTCATTTGCTCGAAGTACCTGTAAAAAGAAAAAATTAGTTAAACCTTATCAACAGAAACTTATTACAAATTCTGTATTTATCATATCATGTGATATTTAGAATTTTCAAACAATTCTTAAATTTATTTAGAGGCAACACCTTAGTGCCCAAGTCAACAGGATTAAATTCTATGGAAATTTTAACCAACTTTATCAAAAAAATTTCTACCATATTTCGTACAAAATGAAATTTTATGTCTACATGCTTAGTTCGATCATGATATACAGGGTTTTTACTAAGATGTATGGCATTTTGATTATCTGCATATATACTAACAGAATCATTTGCAAAACCAATTTCATTAATTAAGCCTCTCAGCCAAATGCTTTCTTTAACAGCATCACATGCTGCAATATTCTGCTTCCGTAGAAGATAAGGCAACTAATTTTTGTGTAAGAAGAAGTAGATCTTCTTTTATCTAAGTCACCAGCAAAATCTGAGTATGTATACCCTTTCAGTTTTATCTCTTCATTGCCCTTTTTTTACATTAATCCTAAATCAGACGATCCTTTCAAGTACCTTAACATCCATTTCATGGCAAGCCGATGTGTTTCACCAGCATTAGCCATAAACCTACTTAATACACTAATTCCATATGCTAGGTCAGGCCTGGTGCAAACCATGAGGTACATTATGGAACCTACTGTGTTGGAATAAGGTATTTTCTCCATTCTCCTTAGTTCATCATTTGTTTTAGGTGATTGTTCATTTGACAACTTAAAATGATTAGCAATTGGAAGAGTGACAGGTTTACATTCTAACATAGAAAGTTTTTCAAGAATTTTCTCCACATAGGACCCTTGTTTTAGTGTTAGTATGTAGTTATTCCTGTCTCTATCTATCTCCATTCCAAGAATTCTTTTAGCTTGTCCTAAATCTTTCATTTTGAATTCTGATTTTAACTTTGATTTAACAAATTCAATCTCAGTTTTATCATGACAAGCTAGCAACATATCATCAACATACAATATAAGATATATAGATTCAGCTTCACCTGAACCTTTGTAGAACAAACATGAATCATAGTTACTTTTCACAAAGCTTAAAGTTTGCACAAAAGAATTAAATTTCAAATACCATTGTCTAGGGGCTTGTTTAAGCCCATAAAGTGATTTCTTTAACAGGCAAACTTTATCTAATTTAGATTTTACTTCAAATCCTTCAGGTTGATTCATGTATATAGTCTCATCAAAGTCACCATTCAGAAATGTTGTTTTAACATCAAGTTGTTCCAATTCCCAGTTAAAGTGAGTAGTTAGAGCCAATAGGATTCTGATTGTAGTATATTTGGCAACTGGGGAAAATATTTCATTGTAATCCACTCCTTCCCTTTGAGTGAAACCTTTGGCCACAAGTCTGACCTTATACCTCTTATTTTCTGTATTTGAGTCTCCTTCTTTTATTTTAAAAATCAATTTACAGTCTACAACCTTTTGATTTTTAGGTCTATTAACTAAAATCCAAGTTTTATTTTTAACAAGTGAATTCATTTCCTCATTCATGGCTTCCTTCCAAAGCTTAGAATCAGGACATTTAATGGCTTCATCAAAGGATGTAGGTTCTGAATTTAAAGAATCAAGAGCAGAAGATAGAGTGACAAATTTTTCACTATTAAACCTGCTAGAGGGAATTATGGTTCTTCTTTCCCTATCTCCAGTTAACTGGTAATCAGTAAGAGTATTATCTGATATTTCAACTTCATTTTCAGATTCATCATGCTCATTACTTATTTCAGATTGAACAAGCTCCGTCTCAAAATTATCATCTTGATTTACAGCATTCTATGTTTGGGTTTCCATGATGGTTTGTTTAACAAGTGCATATCCAAGAGTTTTAGGGTCTCCAGATTTGATACAAGGCATGTCATTTTCATTAAAAATTACATCTCTGCTTATTATAAATTTAAAACCATTTTGTTCTTTAACCCACAGCCTATAACCTTTTGTTTCCTCCCCATATCCCGAGAAAACACATTTTTGGGATCTAGGTTCTAGTTTGCCTTCATTTTTGTGAGAATAGGCAGCACATCTAAACACTTTGAGTTTGTTATAGTAAGGTGTTTTTCCAAACTACAACTTTTCAGGGACTTGACAATCAATAGCACTGGATGGACTTCTATTTATTAGAAAAGTTGAAGTATTTAGGGCTTCACCCCAGAAAAACTTAAGGAGACCAGAACTGTACAACATACTTCTAACTTTTTCCAAAAGAGTCATATTCATTCTCTCAGCAACTCCATTTTGTTGAGGTGTGTATGTTACAGTTCTATGTCTAAGAATTCCAAATTCTTTACAAAATGAATTAAATTCAAGGTTACAAAATTCAAGTCTATTATCAGTTTTCAGTGCTTTGATTTTCTTGTTCGTTTGATTTTCAATCATAGACTTCCATTGTTTGAAAATCAGAAAAGTATCAGACTTTTGTTTTAAGAGAAAAGTCCATATTTTTCTTGAAAAATCATCTACTATCAGTAGATAGAACCTAAATCTACTAAGTGTATTTACTGATGCTGGACCCCACAGATCAGCATGTAAGTAATCTAAGATTGAAGTGGATTTATGGATTCCAGTTTTGAAAGTCAGTCTTTTCTGTTTTCCAACAGTACAATTTTCACAAAAGTTTAATTTTTCAATATTATCAATTCCAAAACATCCAAGTTTGTTTAAAATGATTAGACCTTTCCCTGAAATGTGCCCCAATCTTTTATGCCAAATTAATGACTTATCAGAAGCATGATTTGAGGCTGTGGTACAATGGCTTATTACTGGTTCAGCAGAAATTGTATAAATGCCATTTATTTTTGAAGAGGAAATAATACATATGTTTCCTAAAGATAATCTCAAAAGACTCTTGTGTATAGTGATGTTGTATTTTTCATCCAATTCTCCCGGGAATATTAGATTCCTTTTCAATTCAAGAATATATCTAGCATTTTCTAGTTCAAGGGTATAGTTTTCAGTTAACATCAATTTTATCTTCCCAATACCCTTAATTTGACAACTCATGTCATTGCCCATCTGAATTTGTCCTCCATTGAGATTGACAAACTCAGAAAATCACTCTTTAGTAGGGCACATATGGAAGGTACAACCAGAGTCTAAGACCCATTCTTTTGAATCCCTCCTTTGGGTGTTCACAAGAACAACCCCCTAAATATCAGGTTCATTATTGTAGGCTACTGCTGCAGAACCATCAGTGTTGTTTTTATATTTCATATCTGAGATTTTCTTAAAGCAATTCTTTATCAAGTGTCCAGTTTTGCCATAGTAATAGCATTTTCTAATCTAGTTCTTTGGTTTTACTTGATTTTTGTTCTTATCTCTATTTCTATTATTCTGAAATTTACCTTTCTTGGTTGAATTAAAGTTGTACTAGATCTGTTTCTTATTTTGATTCAATTTCTCTTTCATATATAGCCATTCACCAAACTTAGAGTCTTTTGACTCGGTTTTCATTTCAAGTTTCTTATTTCTAAGGGCTGCAGTTATGATATCTACTGTAAGAGTCTGCCCCCCCATATTCTAAAGCATTTCTAATGTCTTTATATTTTTCACTTGGAGAGTTTAATAAGGCAACTACTTGTTGGTCACTAGAGATCTCCTCATCACAGTTATCTAAGTCCTGAATCAATTTAGTGAATTTATCTAAATTTTCTTCTAGGCCAGAAGAGGGATCAAATCTGAAATTGTAAAATTGCCTAAGGAGGTAACATTTATTAGGCATGGACTTAGTTAAGTAAAGAGTTCCTAGTTTTGTCCATAGAGTCTCAGCAGAATTGGCTTCTGCAAAAGTGGAAGCTTCTGCAGAGGCAGTTTTTCCTACTTTTCTAATTACATTGTCTGATAGATGAAGAAAAATAATACTCCATACAATGTCATCTAATTCTTTCCTCCTATATGCACTAATTTCAACAGCCCATGACCCATCTAGGGCTGCAGCACATCTTTGCTACAGTAAGAGGGCTCTCATCTTCTGGCGCCAGAGAGTGAAATCTCCAATGTCATTCCATGTCTCTATGTCTAACTTATATGAAGTGGACATGATGACAAATATAATTGAATAGCATGCAATTATGCAATATACAGTATGAGTGATTCAAGTAAGTAAGATAAACAACAAGACAATTTTATTTTCTGAATTTAACTACCTTATTTATAGGCTTTGCAATTAACTAGAACACTATCTAAATGAAAAAAATGGTCTAGAATTATACCATGAAACTGAAATCTTAAAATTTCAGTTTAGGAGTGATCATACTTAAGCCAGGAAGGAAACAGGTTGCACTGCACATTGCACTGATAAATGTATTTCCAAAACTCGGAGTCAACTCAGCAGGGACCGGAGCGAGTCAACTTAACTTGCCAAACTCAGTACGAGTTAGAACACCTAGTTGAAACTCAGTTGCAATTTAACTCAACTCGCCAAACTCAGTACGAGTTAACCAGTTGAACTCAATTATGAGTCAACTCAAGAAAAATTCAAAAAATAGAGGAGCAGACCTTAAGGATCGGATTTTTCAATTTCATTTACAGAAAACCAACCGATTTCAACTAAGGAAGGGTTTCGAATCTTTAGTTACAAGTTTTGTACGCAATCCAATTAACAAAAAAAATTCAGAGTTTTAAAAAAAAACTTTATAACAAAACTTGAACCTAGGGTTCCAAAAATAATAGATCTGAAATTTGAGAGGAAAAAAATTAAGAAAAAATCAAGAAACCGGCTCTGATACCACTGTTATGTTTTAAAACTTAAAACATTTGGATCGATCTTGGGAAAAACCATTAAAGAACTGCAAAAATTAAAGAAAATTAACACAAGATATGTTTTGCCCTTTTAAAAGGGCCCGGATGTTCGATTTTGCAACCTAATCACCCGTTGAACATCTCTCACAAGATTAAGCTCTAGATCCACTAATAACGAACAAGAACCGTGTACAAATGTACGAAGAAATTGGAAATTTCTTCGAGTTTTTCTTGCCTCTTGACACTACAACACAACACTGCTATCACTCTCACAGGTCCCACAAAACAACCATTTCTCTACACAAAGAACAGAATATTATCAATCACAAAGATTGATTTCATCTAACATAGCCAAACCCTAGTTTTCACTCAGAAAACGAAGGACGGAGAGAACGACAGAGAGTAAGACGAAGAGACACAAAGAATTCTCTAGAATATGAATGAAAACCCCAAGACCCAGTGTGTAAGTATCCGTATTCATCCAAACAATCAAAGGGCAGAGATTTAGCCACGTGTACGTCTAATTCTAATTCTTAAAGAGGCATTTTTATCAAAACACAATTTTATCAAGCTTGAAATAACCACAGCACTCGGTGGAGCATTTGGCCCAATTTACAGAGGCCCATGAAGCCAAGAATCATGTGAGGCAGCCCACAAATAATTAACAACAGCTAATCTTCATTGTTAAATTGTTGACGTGAAACAGATATACGACAAATACTTAATCACCCAGCAGTCAATTAACATACATATCTACCTTTAATTTGAACTCGTCCAACTACTCCTGAGCTTTATCTCTTTGGTGCAATCTGATTTAAGTTCCACAACCAAGTGGCACATTCCCAGTATTCTCTGAAATGGCAAAAGCTCCGTCTGCCTTTGACTTCCATACATGCCTGAAAGCAGTCACATTTTTGAAAAATTATTTATATTGTTAATGATTTCCTTCAAGATAACAACTGAAACTTTAAAATCTATCAAAAATATAAAAAAAAAACTCTAACAAACATACTGTTTATCATCATTATGCTTGCTAATCACTTCAACATAATCAGCAACAAGATATGCCAAGTAGAATCCAACACAAATTGCCCAATAAGGTTAAGGTCTCCACTTGTCTACATTTTTTTCACAAATGTTGTATAGACAACAAAAGTATTATTGTTATCGTATTAGCAACAGCAAGAAACAAACTTCAAGCTTCAACTTCCACATCTTGCATAGTCTCATCTACTCATCCCATAGGTACCAGAAGTTCTGGACTTGGCAATGGTTCCCAAATTCTTGATTAAATCCACCTTTGTCATTCCAATCCCTCTATCACGGATAGAGAGAATTTTATTTTCTTTGTTTAACTTCATCTGCATTTCATCAATTCATAACTTCAAAGATCAGTCATGTTGCTAAATTTGCAGAATCTCCATGAAAAGGCTCTAGAATTCAAAATTATCACTTTCTTCAACAAACAGTCATCAAATTATGAATGCTGTGGCAGGAAGGTTAACCGTTAGAATTAAAATTTAATTAAACTAGTTTTAATGACATTTCTTCCGATTAGATAGGTTGAACATCCCTAATTGAGTCAAAAGAATGAATTATTGATGTTAAATACCCATTCCAAATGTGAGAATTTTAACGCTTCATTATATCAAACCCTGATTTTATTTTCATTCATTTTTTTTTTCAAACATTCAAAAGGTCATTCACCTTTCAGATCCTTTGAGTATTTTTAACTATCTCCTAATGGAATCGATACTCCAAAGCCAGGTTATAAATATAGCATTATTATTTGTACATAATATAGCTTCATACTCTAGGTAATGGAGGAAAGAATAATACCTAAGGCTAAATGATGATTTCTTATTTTTTTTCCTTTCTTTTTTATTTTTTCTTTTTTCTTTTCTAAAGAATTACTACTCCTTGTCTAGTCCTCATTATTTTTAAAATACATCTTGTTCTTTCTTATTTTCAACTACACATTTTTCAATAAAATAATATTATACGCAAATTCAAAACCTTGTTTTATTTTTTAACCACATATTTTCTATCAAAGTGCATTTTATGCAAAGAAAAAAAAATTAAAAAAATAGTGAGAGAATGGGACTCTAGAGGTCCTATACTCAGGGGTGGGGGGTTTATTTTAAGGTAATTTTTTTCCCTCACTCCGCCCCTGCCTATACTCACATCTGTAAATACATATGCACAATGTAAAATTTTTTATCCAATATTCATCTTAACTATGTCTCAATACTTTCATTAAGAGCATCTTCAATTGTAATGTAAAATTGGGTATAAATTGATGTTTTTAAAATTACTTTTGCATTCTTATTTATATCTTGATAGGTCTAAATTCAAACTTTGGTTTCAATGGAAAGATATAAAAGAGTTAGGTGCAAGTGGGTAACTTTTTGCCTCTTATGGATCTAAAAAAATATGTAAATTTACATCATTTCTTACATTTTATGCCGGAATATGTAATTTGCATTTTTTTTTTTTTTTGCATATCTCCATTGAAGAGGTTTTCGATTACTTTGAAAATTTAAATCACAATTTAGATCTAATTTAAAATATCATTGGAGATGCTCTAATGATTTCCCAGAATTTAAAATATTAGGCTAATACATTATGGATTAAAATGATGCACTAAACTACTTGTTTGAGTCTCATTTTTTTTAAGAATGCATTTTTTCAAAATTTATTTTCAACTATATATTCCTCTACAAAATAATTATATGCGTATTTCAAGTTTTTTTCTTACTTTTTAACTACACGTTCTCTAAAAAACTATAATTCCAAAATACATTTTATCCCAAAAATGGAAATCAAACAGGGGCTAATTTAAATAAGAAAAAATTACTAAAAATGTCCACTTTCACATATCCATTTGCAAAAATATCCACCATTGCAAATCCTTGCAAAAATGTCCATTTGGGATAATAACCAAAATACCCTTGTTAACAATTCATGATTCCACACAAAGACAAAAATGGACATTTTTGCAATTAAAAATTTTATTGGCTAATAAAAGACAAAAATGGACATTTTTGCAATTATTGGCTAATAAAAGACAAAAATGGACATTTTTGCAATTAAAAATTTTATTGGCCAATAAAATTTTGACACATATTCTCCCTTATTTAGCTTGTGTCTGAGCCCCATTACATTTTGGTTTCAATTAGTTTTTCAACTTTTTTGACTCCCAAGTCAAAGGTATTCGATTCTTTCTTCTGACAAAGACTGCAAGCACATGGTACACTTAGTTATTACACACACAAAAGCTAAAGACTATAGCGAACGTTGCCGATCGAACCCTGTGCAATCACAATTCTCGGAGTGCTCCACGTGCTAGCATGCATATCATCTTTCCCCAATGACGCATAATATCCAGGCTCTAGTTAACAATCGAGTGGCATAAGACATTCCGATGGTTCAAATATGCAGCAAAGAAAAATGGCCCACGACGCCGACGACTTCAATTATTGTTCGGACAACATGGTACGCTTGAAACTCAACTACTTCCCCCCAACTTTCTGCATCCCCATTACATAAGCATAGACATCTGCAGGCACTGAGTACATAAGCTTGTGGCGACAGTCGACTGTAGATTAGGCAAGCCATATACAGCCCCGAACACAACACTGTCGTCGACCGTGTGTGGTTACCGATCTCAGCTTCTGAAGCTTTATGATGTTGAAATCGCCTGTTCTACAATGTACTGAAAATTTGTTGTTGTGAGAATTATCTCCTTCACTAATCCGTCTTTAATTGCTCCTTGTGACTTATGACTTGAATGTTGTTTTTATAGCAAGTGACATGCCTCTATAAGTTAACGTCACTTGCCAGGTTCGCATTCATTACATTAGCTAGAACTCTTTGAGTTGTTATCTGTGCTTCTGCTTAATATATCAATTGTTTTCCTTTTTGTTTGTTTTTTGAGTAAATATGTACCTCACTATTAAAAATTAGCAAGATCGGTTGGAGCTAGCACTGGCTTGAGGTGTGCTTTACTTGTTATAGCTGTACTTGGTGTAAGTTAATGCCACCAAATCCGCCCACATTAGGATTACTCATTAATGGTTGATCAAATTGGATGGATTCACCCTCTAAAACAAGAAGTTCTGGTCCTGGAGGGATAATATCAACCGCTTGACGTCCATCCGATGGATCTGTTATGAATATTTCATATCCCCCCTTTTCTTTTCGTATGATTTTGCTTACTATACCCGCTGCTGTAGCATTATAAACTGTATTGTTACTCTTGCTTCCATCGGGATAAATCTGACCTGGTGTAAGTTAATGCCTTTTATCGAGTATAGTGGAACAGTATCCTACCTCTTGGAGTTCAAATTTTAAGCAGTTGTACTGTTTCTTGAAAATTATTCTCTATGGTCAATATAACTATTTCTGTCAAGTGAACTGAGGCTGAGGAATATCGACCTTCGAGTTACAAGTAGATTTTATCGTATTTATACATTGGCATAACAATGTATTTGTAAAGGCTCATCCTTCCTATTACACTCTTCTTATTGCAATGAACATATGGGAATTGCCTATTGTTCCAAAGTGCGGTTTGTAAGGGGAAATTGGCACATAGGTTTGGTCCAAGGCCAAAAATTATTCGATTAATGAAATCATGAATTCAATTTACGGACATCACATGTTTATGTTATTGGCTCACGTTCACCACTTCACCACTACATTGTCATATTTCCCCAGTCTGTTACTTATGATCTGTACATTTGTAATAATGTAATGCACAAGTTCACTTACTTTCTGATAAGAGCTGTTACCGTCTCCACTACTATACAATCATTTGTAGTTATTTTTTTATGAGTTATTCAGTACCACAAAAGTCAAACACCAATGTAGGTGCCAAATGCATGACATTAGATTGTAGATTCACTTACGTACAACGTCAAACGATTATTTTAGTAAAACCTTTTTAGTGTAATAGTCTTTTCTCACAAGTTCTGACAACTCCGTTGCTCAACATTTTTGCAGATGTACACAACACAAAATCCGGACACCATGCAAGGCGCATCATCGAACCCTAACCTCGAAAAGAAGTCGGAGGCCCACAAGTGTGCCAGATGGGAACCTCGCCAGCAGAAGATCTTCATGTTTGTCGTCGACCACGTCACTGCTGAGGGACATCGTCGGGGAAAGTGTTTCTCGTCAACCGGGAGGGAGCACTTACGCGAATTGTTCAACAAAAATGTCGAGAAGGACTAGACTATCACCCAGCTAAAAAACCATCGAGGTACTATGCGCACATACCACAAACTACTGTTTGAGCTGCCCAAGTGCACGGGAATAGTTTGTGATCTTAGCACTGGGGGCCGAATAGAAATGCCAGAATGGTGGTGGAAGCAGAAAATTACGGTAAAGAAAGACTCTAATTTGCGGTATACTTGCTGTTGTTAGAAACGGTTTTGGATGCGAACAACTCCATAATGTCATGCTAATGCTCCTGTGTTTCATTGTAGGAGAACCCCCGGTATGGAAAGTTCAAGGACAAGGAGAACACCGAAATCTACCATAAACACAGTCGTCTATTTGGAGGTAGTTGTGACTCCATGAAGTACGCACTGATACCCATGAAGTTGTCTCAACATAGATTCGACTTGGGCGCCAACTCCAACACGGATGATCCGAACGACAAGTTACCTATCAATGTCGAGACTACTGATCCGGGCGACGGTCCGACACCAGGAAGAGCGAGCTCCTCGATGAATATTTTCCTTCGCCGAAGTGGCAAGAAACGTAAAGGAAAACATGCGAAGGGGAAGTGGAAGAAGTTCAGTACGAGGGAGGTTTCTGAGTCAGTGGATAACCTCCCTTGCACACCGAGGAAGATGGCCTCGGTGATTCACACAAAAGAAGAGGGATGAATGACTCTCCCCGAGTGCATCGATGATTTGCTTTCGACTGGTTTCGCCAAAGTCGGGGATGAGTTTAGTGGTAACAATGGGTCGAGCCGAGTCAACTCGGCCCTTAATCACACGAGCTGAGCTCGTTCAATTTGGGCGAGCTCGACTCAGCCCACGAGCTTGTGGCTCGTCCAAGCTTGTGGGCCGAGCCAAACTTGGGCTCGTGGGCTCGTCGTTTTTTTAAAGAGCTTTACAAATAAATGAAATAATAGAAGACACTTTTAAAAAAAAAATAAAAAGTGTTAAAAAATACAAATAATTTAACGAAAATAATTTTTTATTTTTTTATTTATATCATATTGTAATACTTTTTATAAAGTATAAAATATTTATATAATGAAGACAAATTATTTTTTGAAATACATTTACAAAAAATATTTTTTTTGATTTCTTTTTAAAGTGGATAAAATATAAACTCTCCTCCTTTATCCGGGTTTGGGACCGGCTACATCAATCTTAAGTAGGCAGAGTTAAAAATTGTACATGAACAACTTGTTGTAACATGTACAATTTTTTTAAAGAAAATTAAATTTAACGATTAAAAAGTGAAGAAATTTTGATTAATTTAATTAAATCAAATATTACTTACCTGACGACATGTAATTTCAGCATATTTATCTTGTAGTCGAAAATGAGTGTCCTGTCAATCCTTCACGCACATTAATGTTTCCAAAACATCTTCTTTCAATTGGCTCCTGATATCAGTCAAACCCCTTTTACCTGCACTAAAAGCAAACTCCGAAGCAACAGTGCTAACCGGAGGTGTCGACAGATCTTTCGCAATTGCAGAAACAATTGGCCAACGTCTTTCATACTTCCGCCAAAATTCAATTATTTCTTCTGAATTTTTTTTAATTATTCTATCTGTTGGCATATTATGATTGAAATAATTAATTAATTTGGCAGGCATCGCATTTTGAGTTTCGACCGATGTTTGATGAGATGCAAATGTAAACGACATGGCACTAGATGAACACATTGCAGTTGCATCATATCTAAATGTATTAATACCTTGAAATAAATTCATTATTTCGACATCATCTTCTTCAATTTCAGCAAAAGAAGTAGGTGTAGAGGGTACCCGACTAACATTCGCACTCATTCTTTCTGCATATAAATTATACATTCCATATAATATTTGCTCTAAATTCTTATAGGTGATAGGTGTATCAAATATTAAAACTTTATTGATTTGATCAATTAGGTATTTAGTTCCCGAAATATTATATTGGGGGTCCATTGTGCATGCTAAAGGAAATAACATAGGCAGTTCTTCTCAATATTTTCTAAACTTTAATTCCATAACAATTATAATTTCACTAAAAGCATGATAATTTTTATATTTATGGAATGTTTTTGCAATTATATAAAGGCATTCAAGAATCATACAGCTTGTGGGATAATAAATACCAGATAAAATCTTTGTGGTCTCATAAAAAGATGTCAAAAATCGTTTAACTTTCAAAGCTAAAATCCAATCGAATTCATTTAACATACCATCGTCATCACTTCTAACGTGTCCATTGTTATAAAAGTCAGTTATTAAATTTTCGAAACCTTCACATGACTTTAATAGCAAGTAAGTAGAGTTCTATCTATGGCCTACGTTGCTAACAAATGTTTTAACAGTCGTCACCCCTAGTTCGGCACAAAAATCTTCAAATACTTGTTTTCTACTAGGAGAGATCGTAATATATATTAATGTATTCATAATCCTTTGAAGTTCATCATTTATATGTTTTAAATTATCTTGCACAATTAAATTCAGGATATGACACACACAACGAATATGAAACAAATACCCACCAAAATCGGGTTGAAGTGTCATACACAATTTATCGACGACTACCTTATTAACAGTAGCATTATCAAAAGTAAAAGATCGAATTTTAGTCTCGCAATGATGTTCTCTAACAATACTGATAATAACATTATATATGTTATTAGCATTGTGAAAAAACTCAGTAATTCTAAAAGCAATAATTTTCTTATACATGCACTAAAGTGGGTCTATATAGTGTGCGGTTGTAGCTATATATGCTCTTTTATTAATCACTTCCCATATATCAGAAGTTAAAAATATAACACCCCCATATTGTTGCAAATCCATGCTTAATTGTTGTTTTGAATTATTGAAATAATTTATTGTATCGGCACGAAGAGTGTTTCGACTTATCCCAACGAACCTCGATTGCAGATATTCTTTCACGAACGAGAAGTGTTGGTTGTCTGCAATAGCCAGAGGTAACTTAGTGGCGGCAACAAATTTCACAATTTCGGTTCGAGTATTGTCCTCCGAGTACACCACGTGGATAGGGTTGAAGTTGTAGAACCGGCACCTAGACTGTCAAATTGCAACTGTGTTTGACCAGCTGGAAGAAGTCCATATATAACCGTATATGCTTTATAGTGGCAGTTGAGATGGATGGTACCAATTCTTTTTTGCCATGTCAATCTTTGTTGGCAGTATTTACATACTGCTTTATATATTCTGCAAGGTCATCAACGACTTTTTCCGTTGAAATTAACTTAAAGTGATCCCAACATTTTGCTTGTTTTTTGGCCTTTCGCTTTCCCTTCGCATCTAGGATGTTTAATTCAGCATCTTCATCCTCATGTTCCGCATCGGGAACGTTAATATCATCCAAATCAATTGGATTGTGGCTTCCCTGACCGTGAATGTGAACATATTCAGGCATCGGGAGGTCATGTAGACCGGCAAATTCATTTGAAATTTGACTTTGCGGCATCCTAGGTGATTCGCCATAATGTGGCCCATATCCTGTATCGAACAAGCTTTCAACAAATGAACGTTGATCCATTTGTTTGAGTGTTTATGATGAAATCTTAACTAGAAGAATATAAATGTAGTGAGATTGTGAGAATTGAGAATTTGATGAATTGAAATTGTAACTAATAAACTATAAAAATTGAATTGACATTGTATATTTTTCAGCACAAGAGAGTAAATACTCGATAATTGATATAATAAAAGAGAGTTGAGAGAGTTGAAGATTTGGAGTAGCAATTGATATGAAAAAAAATCTTTGGGGGAAGAGAATTTATAGTAGAAGGGGGGGAAATTAAAAAAAAATTAATGACTTCAGTGACCGTTTGGGTCACTGAATTTTGGTCACTTAAATTTTGTGGCTGGGCGAGCCACAAGCCACTCGTGGGTGCCTCTCGACGAGGCCCGCTTGGCTCGTGCTCTGGCTCGTGATTTTACGAGGCCGAGCTGCCCACGAACCCCATTTTTCAAGTCGACCCACCGAGCCGACGAGCGGCTCGACCCTTTTGACATCCCTAGATGAGTTGTACATGTTCACGTTATGGTTCCTAAGGAATTTCAGCAACCATGTAGCGTACAGTGCTGCTAAAACACCAGAATTGAGGCACAAGTGAATTGCGTATTGCTTCGAGCACGACAAGATGCCAGGTTACGGGAGTTCGATTGTATGTGGCATATGTATGACTCCGTTTTTACGCTTTGTTACTGTAGTTATCGTCCGTACGGCTTGTAATAATAATAGTTTGTTGTTCCAGTTCCTGTATGCGAGATTCTTGCACTACGCACTTTGTTATGGATGCTTTAGTGTTTAATACATTAAAAATGATTGCATGTGACTAGTTTTGCAAACTGTTCCAGAAATAATTCATTCTCGTGAACTCCATTAATACGTAAAAGCTATCATCCTACTCCTATAATTTTGAAATATGTCAATAGCTCTGAAAAAACAAAAACTTTTGCTAGAAATAATTGGCGCCCAAAGACTCCATTATTACCTGCAGTAAAAAACTCTATTCCTATAATTTTTAACAATGCCAATAGTTCTGGAAGAGTCAAAACTTTAAATATAAATAATTTGGTACCACAAACTCAATTATTACTTAAAGGTTGTCATTCTACTCCTACAATTTCGAAAAATGTCAATAGTTGTAGAAAAGCAAAAATTGTTCCAGAAATAAGTCGCTTTCAAGGACTCCATTATAACGTACAATAAAAAAGTCTACTCCTATAAGTTTGAACTATGTCAATAGTTCTAGAAGAGACAAAGTTTTACACATTAATAATTGGGTACCATAAAATCCATTATTACCTAAACGCTATCATTCTACTCCTACAATGTTGAAATATGTCAATAGCTCTGGAAAAGCAAAAACTTTTCCAGAAATAATTCGCTCTCGGAGACTCCATTATTACCAACGGTCTGTCAGTGTACTCCATATAATTTTGAAATACTTCAATAGTTTTGGAAGAGCCAAAACTTTAAACAGAAATAATTTGGTACCACAAACTCCATTATTACCTAAAGGCTGGCATTCAACTCCTAACATTTTGAAATATGTCAATAGCTCTAGAGAATCCAAGATTCTCTACAAGTTACAGCGAATATTTTACTTTTCCAGCACCTTCTACATGCTTGCTACTAGAATCCATAATTGTCGGCGCTAACTATTCGCTATTGGTTGCATGCATTGCAAACGCTTTGGCTATAAAAAGGGAAATGCTAATTGGCAAAATATCAGGTAAAATATCATCCCAATCACAATTGAATTTTGATGCTTCCACATATAGTAAAATTTTTCACATGCCGTGGTCTCACTTCGATTACATGACAGACACATCCAGTTTGCATACGTCATCGGAGATCGATTGTGACCTTGTGTCCAACACTTGTTCAGATGACGGGTCGGATGAAGATGTATTGCAGCAGCTGGAGGCGGATATGGTGTCGTGACTACAATATTATCATATCACTGGGCGGATGGGGTGCCAATACCTCATCCCAGATAGGGGCCATCGTTACTTATTTTCTACCACATGAAGCGTCCGTATTTTCATGTTGCAGAATATGCATGTGTATCCGCAAACGTGCTTCAGGAATTCAGAATGTACCCACCAATGTTCAGACACTCTGTTTTCTTAGAGACCACTATGGATTGGAAAGAGTACAAACATCGATATATACGAGTAGGTTGGTATGTTTTTGTGTATACCGGTGCACGAAAAGGGATATCGACAGGTGCAAACGCTGTTTGGACATTCGCTACAAACCATCGGCCATTACTCCAAGCACGTGCTTCACGTCGTCGGTGCGCTGGCAGCAAACATGATACAGCCTCATGAAAACAACTATGTCGTTTCACATCATCACCCTGATCCGCAGCTATATCCGTTGTTCCAAGTATGTTTATGTTGCTGCAAGTTGTCTCAGTGAACAGTTATTTCATCCTTTGGTAATGAGTACTTGATATGGTTGGAAATGGACGTCGCAAGATTCTATTGGTGCTATCGACAGGACCCATGTGCAGGCGGTATTGCCACAACATAAACAAATTAACTTCATAGGGCGAAATGGGTGCCCACTCAAAACGTCTCGGCCACTTGCGATTTCAACTTGTGCTTCACATTGGTGTTGCCCAATAGCATGAGGCTCACGCACGACAACCGTATATTAGCCCAAGTTGTGCATAATCTTGACATACATTTTTCTGAATCGACAATCGGGAAATACTACCTGATGGACTCTGGATTTGCACATAGGTCGGGTTACATGGCAGAGTACAAAGAGTAGGATGTACGTTCTCACTTTCAATAATTTCACGATCAAGGTGGCGGTAGACGTCGATTTTGAAATGCACGCGAAAGATTCAACTTTTATTACTCATCACGTCAAAACATTATTGAGCGTACGTTCGGAGTTTGGAAGCAAAGATGGAAAATTCTCGATAGAATGCATAGTTATTCATATCGAGCACAAATCGCTGTGATCGTGACAGCAATGGGAGTCCATAATTTTCTGCAACGCAACGGACAACTCGACGAAGGCTTCAGTAGGGCTAAGGAAGTCGATGACAAAAAAGTTGAGTTACCAGATGAGGAAGATGAAACTGCAACGGAAGAGGATGCAGTTACGGACAAGAATGTGACGTAGACCCAGATACGAAATTACATGGAGCACACCATACGTTGACTTGGTGAACACAAAATTGTTGTTGTAAGCCGATATGAAAGCGTAAATTACCACTTGAATAAATGTTGTGATGTGTGAATTTTAGTTGATGCCGTGAATGCCAAAATCTTATTTTCCTAAAAGAAACGCCCAGAAATGAATTGTATGCGGACATTGTTTTAATTTGGATTTTTAATTTTTTGTCATGAATGAAACCAGCAGGTAGTCATTGGTAATCACGTTGGAATTACATGGGCATTAACGTCATTTGCTCAGTTAGTGGTTGTGTTTAAAAATTGGGAATTCAACATTTTCAAAGATATGTGTCAAGGTCTATGCGTGCATGTAGATTGTGGGTCCCTCTGGCCAGCTATTGTTGACTGAAGAAAATGGGAATTCATGGGAATTAATGGGGCTCAAACACAAGTTAATTTCAAAAGTGTACATATTAAATCACAATAAATGTTATTTTTCTCATTGACACATAAATGTTGAAAACTACTTTTCAAGTGTAGAGAAATGTCATATTCGGAATAAAATGTCATTCTAAATATCTAATATGTCGATAACAACATTTGAAATATCGAAAACATTTAATGTTATAATTTGAAATGTGTACTTTGGAAATATAAACGAGGTTTAAATATCGAGAACGACATTTGAAATGTCGAAAACATCATTTTAATATAGCTTCTCATGGAAGCTGCTTCTCGTAATCCGAGACAAATTGGGAAAAAATATAATTACTTCATTTTTTTCATTAAGGGCACAATAGACAGTTTAGTACTAAATTTAAAAAGTGGACATTTTTGAATTGAAACCCACGAAATTGGATATTTTTTAAAATCCTCCTGAAGTGGAACTAAGCTAAATCTGCAAGGACAAGTCATTTTGCCCCTTAAGTCATGATTACTCTATTGGATACGTGAAAAAAATTTAACTATGAAATTAGACAGTTTTGTGCTTCAAGGTCTCACTTTTCATGTTGAGAGTTGGGGGTTTATTCGTGATCGCAACTGGGAAAAACTTTATATCATTTCGCTAAGTAAATATTAGTAATATCAAATCAAAGGTCTCGACACGAATATTAAAACAATATAAAGTGCAATAGCTAACTCTCAACACAGAATTCGCAATCGCGCTCCGAAGTTAAATGTTTCGATTATGAATAAAGTAATCCAAATACTTCTAATTTATATTCTTTGTGGAGATTTGTGCAACAAAAATTGTGCACTATTTTCTCTTCCGGTGCTTGATGTATAGAATGCTTTTTCACGTAAGTTTGTCAGAATACATACATAGGGGGTGGGTAGGGTATTTTTTGGCAAATCTTTTTCACAGTGGATCTTATATCACGAGAGTATTATGACAATTTTCTATGAAATTTTTTCTGTACAAATGGATTAATTGTGGTATGTAAATCATATTGACGAGTTTTATTATATTTTTTGTTTAGTTCGAAAGTAATCAGCAATATAAAGTAATACCACCACCAAACACCCTTTATGCCCTTTACTTGACGGAACAGAATACGTGAAATCGACAGTTCTAAAGGAAATCTTATGGAGCAAGTAAGTTTTACTCATAGTATAAGAACATAATTAAATTTTACACTAAATAATTGGAAGTAAAAAT
Organism: Olea europaea var. sylvestris; assembly: GCF_002742605.1. Taxonomy (NCBI): domain Eukaryota; kingdom Viridiplantae; phylum Streptophyta; class Magnoliopsida; order Lamiales; family Oleaceae; genus Olea; species Olea europaea. The sequence continues at coordinate 4,247,248 of NC_036241.1, read as the reverse complement.
AAGCAAATATTTGATAGTAATATTAGTCAATATTGGATAGTGTAACTTTTTTAAAAATTATCCGTAAATGTTTATGGAAAAAAGTAAATTTATAAATAATTAAATAAGTATGTTTTAAATAAATAAAAAAATTTATTAATTGAAGTAACGATTGTAAGTTATTTATTTTTTATGATAACATAAGAGTACTTTTAAAAGGTAATTCTTCACTTAAAAATAAGTTATATAAATATATTTTTTGAAGTAAATAATGTTTTTAAATCAAAATTAAAAGTAATTTACTTAATTTTAAATTTGATATAAACATATAAAATTAAGAGTTATCAAAATGAGCAACTTACTTTTACAACATTAAATTTTTATTTAAAAATACAAAAAAAAAAAAAAAAACTATGAATAACGTGCAACACTTGGATTACAATTAGTGCATATAAAATTCATCAAATTCAACAAAAATCAAAAGGATCCAAAAGTCATAATCATAAATCGATAAATTCAATAAAGCACCAAAGTATAGGAAAATGGAATTAGTGCGGTCATGATGGCAAAAGTCTTCGGAAGATTTTATAAGCCTGTTTGGTTTGAATTAAAATTTGATTTTAATTAAAGTTAAAGTCAAACAATCAATATTAATCAGATATTTTATGGGTCCTACAACTTTTCAATCACATATTTCAAAATTTCTAACAAAGTTTATAAAATAATCTAATTTTAATTCCCAACAAAAACCCTTTATATTACTTTTCTCAATAAATATTTATTGATCTCTTATCATATTTTAATTTAATATAATTTCTTTATATGTCAGTAACTCGTTTACATATTTTAACCACGATAGTATGCTTTAAATTTTCACTGTGATTAAGAAATCATATATAGATGATAATGACTAAGTCTTTGTTTGAGCTTCATTTTTTTGGAAGAATGAATTTTTGAATAGTGTATTGATAGAAAATGAGTGGTTAAAAAATAAGAAATTTTTTTGGATTTGCGTGTAATATTATTTTATTGAAAAATATATGATTGAAATGATGTCAAAATACTGTTAAAAAATGAATTTTTCCAAAAGAATGGAGCTCAAACAAGGGCTAAATCAGTAAATTTATTTGCTTATTTGGCAAATATCATTATGATAAAAAATCTCATTGTTACTATAAAATTATAGGATAATTCTAAAATCAAGCTCCTGTTTAATTCTCATTCTTTAATCATAAAAATGAAAAATATAATCATTATCCATTACATCAAGTCACAATATTTAACTTTCTATTTCTTATGTGGGTTTCGTAACGATTATATTTTTTATTTTCATACTTAAATCTATGAGAATCAAATGGGGCTAAAAAAGAGACACCACATATCACAAAAAATGATGGAAAGAATCTCTCCACTCTGTTACCTACCAAATCATTGAACCACATATTCAAAATTTAAATTAAAAAACAAAAAAACAAAATACAGCATATTTACTTGGTTCTATTCTCTCCTGTTTCCTCTCCTCCAATTTGTACATTACCAACTGTTTATTTGTTGTCGTGAAGCACGGTTCTTATTATGCGCTTTTACGGCAGAGGAGGATAAAATGGACCAAGAAGATCCGGTTTCTGATCCAACGGCACTAATTTTTTTCAAATTTCACTATCATTCCATCCGGATCTTTAAATTCTTCGCTACCGTCAACACATTAGAGCTCTTCAACTTTGTACGCGGAATTAAAAATAAAAAAAATAAAAAGGAAAGAAGCTCTCTGTAATGGCGGATACAACATCGGACCATTCACCCACCCAAACCAGAGCACCATCAGGATCCGACCCGGATTTCCTGCAGTACTGGTGCTACCACTGTGATAAGCGGGTGTCGACCGAAACCCTAGCTGATCTCCCTGATGTTGTATGTTATGAGTGCAAGAATGGATTTGTTGAATTAATTTCTGCTCCTACAGTTCCATCGCCGGCTGAAGCGCCACAACATGCTGCTTTCGATCCCATTGATGACCCTAGTTTTGGTAATCAGTTTATTCAGGTTCTCCGCCTCATAGCCGAGGCGGCGCGTGACGAGGACGCTCCTCCTCCGCCTCCTTCTGATCACGCAGATCCGTCGGATGATGATTATTTACGGATCGAGTTAGATGGATGGGTTGATGATGACGACGACGACGAGGAGCATTCGGTGGAAGTCCATGAGGATGAGAATCATGAGCTTGAGGAGGATAACGAAAATCAGGATCGATCAGAAGGTGAGAATGAGGAGGGGAATGAGGTAAACGAGAATAGGACTGAAGATGAAGAAGAGGAGATGCGAAGAAGGCGGCGAGATCTGCTGCGGCTTCGGCTCAGGGACTTTGCTGCTCGAGCTGCAAGCAGGCGCAACAGGATTCTCGATTGGGCTGAGATTCTAATGGGTCTGGAGGACCACTCCATCGAGTTGCGATTACGGGTTCCGGAATCCGATACTTTTTTCGGACACCCAGGGGATTACGTAGATGCTGCAGGATACGAAGCATTGCTGCAAAATTTAGCTGAAAGTGATAGTGGAGCAAGGAAAGGGCCACCACCAGCTTCAAAGGCAACAGTGGAAGGGTTAGAGAATGTGTCTATTGAAAAGGAAGAGGAGACCTTGGTGTGTGCTATATGTAAAGATTCAGTGAATATCGGTGAAATGGCGAGGAAATTGCCATGTGGACATGGATATCATGGCGACTGCATTGTCCCCTGGTTGGGCTCACGGAATACTTGTCCCGTATGTAGGTTTGAGTTGCCGACTGATGATCCCGAGTACGAGGAGGAGAGGAAGAAGAGAGTTGTGGTGGCAGGCCTTAGAGCACCTTCCTCGAGTTCTTCCGGTGGTGGTGGTAGTTATAATTCTGGCTTGGATTGATTTTCTATGGTATGCAAAAGCCTTCTTCACTTTGTTTCTTATTCTCTTGTTAGGAGCTGTTCCTGTTCCTGTTCTTGTTTCTTTCTCTCTATTTAAATTGGAACTGTGTTTGTGTATTAGCTGATTGTGGATTAGGCAGATGAATTGTAATTTGGCTTCTTTTCTGTAAATAATAAACTCTCATTTTGAAAAAGTCTGAATAAGGTTTTTCTGATATAATTCTCTGCATCTTAGCCTTTTTTTTTCCTTTTATTATTGTTCTTTTCTTGTGAGTTTCTTGCTGATTTGTAGGATTTGATACTTCACACTACTCTTTGGAAGATATTTCATTTGCGATTGTGACATTGATTGAATGCCCGAATTGAACTGCAAGGATGAAGTTCATAGATTGTTGCATAAGTGCAGGCAAATTGTTATCTTCTGAAGTAGATGGATTGCAAATTTATGACGACATGGTTTAGATAACAGAGTGATCATTATTATCTTATTGTATGCCATTAATCTTATGTTAATTGGGGGATTATGCATTTAGCTACCTCTGTGACTGAAAGAACAACCAAGCTGAGATGACAATTTCAGGAGAAACGAAGTGGATGTGTTAGTGATAACACTTGGAATAAGCAGGTAATTAGTTTAAAGGTGTGGTGGTGTGTCTTATAACTTGAGAGTCTAGTTTAGAGGGAAAAGAAGGCCAAAGGTTGTAATTGTCATGCTCCTTTTCGAGCTGGAGCTTGAGTAAAACAGAGGAATGTTTTGGGGATCATGGACCTTTTAAATTTTAGGATACTAAAGCAATTTCCCGAACAGTGACGGAGCTATATGGTCAAAGAAGTGTGTAGCATGCAAGGTTGCCAATTTTGATCTATCTAAAGTTGGTTCTGAAGATTTATCAGGAAGATTTATAAGTTGGAAATTAGATTCTCCAAGGAAAGAAAAAGAAAATTCTTATCTTACATTCTTTTCTGTAAATAATAAACTCTCATTTTGAAAAAGTCTGAATAAGGTTTTTCTGATATAATTCTCTGCATCTTAGCCTTTTTTTTTCCTTTTATTATTGTTCTTTTCTTGTGAGCTTCTTGCTGATTTGTAGGATTTGATACTTTACACTACTCTTTGGAAGATATTTCATTGGCGATTGTGACATTGATTGAATGCCCGAATTGAACTGCAAGGATAAAGTTCATATATTGTTGCATAAGTGCAGGCAAATGTTATCTTCTGAAATAGATGGATTGCAAATTTATGACGACATGGTTTAGATAACAGAGTGATCATTATTATCTTATTGTATGCCATTAATCTTATGTTAATTGGGAGATTATGCATTTAGCTACCTCTGTGACTGAAAGAACAACCAAGCTGAGATGACAATTTCAGGAGAAACGAAGTGGATGTGTTAGTGATAACACTTGGAATAAGCAGGTAATTAGTTTAAAGGTGTGGTGGTGTGTCTTATAACTTGAGAGTCTAGTTTAGAGGGAAAAGAAGGCCAAAGGTTGTAATTGTCATGCTCCTTTTCGAGCTGGAGCTTGAGTAAAACAGAGGAATGTTTTGGGGATCATGGACCTTTTAAATTTTAGGATACTAAAGCAATTTCCCGAACAGTGACGGAGCTATATGGTCAAAGAAGTGTGTAGCATGCAAGGTTGCCAATTTTGATCTATCTAAAGTTGGTTCTGAAGATTTATCAGGAAGATTTATAAGTTGGAAATTAGATTCTCCAAGGAAAGAAAAAGAAAATTCTTATCTTACATTACCATAATGGATTTGTGAAGTTCTTAGTGCTGAAAATAATTAAATTTGTATTAAAAAAGATTAAAAAAAAATGTCTTGGACAACGATGAAACAAAGCATTCAAATGGTCTTAAGATGGCTTGAAAGCTTTTAAAATATGGGTTAGACCAGGGTATTCTATGCTATCAGTTTAATCAATGGAATTTGCAGCCACTGCATCCTCGATGTCAATTTAGTAGAATTGTGAATTGGGTGCATCATTCACTGGACAATCTTTGATCCAGTACTTTACGAGTTCCTTTTTATATTTAGGCGCTTTAATTGTCAATTGAAGTACAGAATATGTTTGAGAGTCTTATGTAAACATTTCTTTGAGACTCGAGTACGACCATGATGTGAAAAGGAAAATCAACTGCAGTTCTTGGCTGGTTTTCTATGTTTGCTATTGAAACATGTTTTTCTTTTTCTATTATTCGACATGTTACTCATTTATAATTTTGATGACTAAAAAGGGAAGAGGTGTTGTATCAGTTGATACCAATAATGTAGCTTGGTGAAATGTCATTTCAAATTTTGAAAGCTTGTGATGCTATGCTCCTTAAGAATCTCATCATTTTATGCTGGTCTGAGTTGAATGGTGTTATCATTTTGTAACTAGTGTGTTGGTATAAAAGGTGTCATTTTGCTTGTTTGAGCTGAATAATGATTTGCTAGTACCCTCATACAATATTTCCCAAAGGGAAAATTACACTTGGGGTCCTCATCTTTTGTATAGTAGCTCTTGGTTCGACCAATCAAATTTTCTTGGTATTTTTATCCTTTATATTTCAATTTTGTAGCATTAAGGTCTGCATCGACAGTTTTCATACAAAAAATCCGTCAATACACCATTTGTATAGAAGGGGCCATGACGGCGTGGTTGGGGCGCGGCAGTCTGTGGGTGTGTGGATGACTGTGCAGCTTCAAAGTGCCGGGTCAAAGGCTTGGAGGGGGCCAGTGGGAGGAGAATAGGGTGGGCGGTTCATTTTTCTTTTAGTTGAGTTGCTATTACTATTATGCCTCTTAAATAGTAAACATGCACAAAACACAAATCTCTCTTTTTAATCGACTAGTCAGAGTTGAACGTGTATTGCACGTTATTTTGAAAAACTTTATAAATGTTGTGAAAGTAATATTTGATATAAATTTGTTGGGAGAATTTGACGAGTCTCAAAAGAAGTAAAGAAAATAAAATTTATGATAGAAATCTAAGAAAAGAGGATTGTATTTTCGAAACTCAACTTTTATAATTCAATTTCTTGTGATGATGAAGGACTACAAAAGACCCACCTTTTATACGTAAGAATTAATTATTAATGCATGAATTTAAATACCCATTGAAATTTTTGAATATATGAATAGAAATAAATTCATCTGTAATAACTGCAAATTCATATAGATCAAGATTAGTAAAGTTAAGATTCATTGATTTAGATTAATGTGAATGTTAATTAATTGAAAATTAATAACACGAAATTTATTCATGACAATAATTTTGTAATATTTATTACATACTGAAAAACGAAAAGTAAGATATTATCGAAATAGTTGAATTGTAAAAAGGTTAAAGTTATTCAAAAAATGATTCTCACTTGATGTGATAATATATTATAGTTTTTTGGACGGAAACTGTTAGTTGCTACTCAAGTACTACAGGAGAAGAAAGGGGGTGGTACAACATGCAAATATTGGATTCCAAGTCATTTTCCTCCACTTACGGTCGGTGAACTGGTGAAGTATCACGTATAATGTGGGATTTGTAATTTTCTAAATAGAGACATTTTGACCTGTCTGGATTTATTTATTAGTGGACTTTTTTCAAGTCTTTTCCCCCCTAATATTATCAATTTTCAAATTTTGGGGGATTTTGTTTCTTATTTTTGAAAAAATGAGAATGAAAAATATAGCCATTATAACCCCACACAAGAGATAGAAATTCAAATTTGATGATTTGATGTGATGAATAACAATTATATTTTTCATTTTAATGAGAAAAGAATGGGTAACAAACAGGGACTCTATAAGAATTTCGTTAAAAATTGTGAAATTTCAAGAGAGTTTTTTATATGTATTATTAAGCTTGAAATTCATCAAAAAAAATTTAAAAGCCCCTCTATTAATAAAATCCTTATAAATTCGTGGTTTATTGATGATATCTAAATTTTAAAAGATTTTATTAAAATTCATTAAAGTTTCAGTTGAGGATTCCAAAATTTAGAATGACTTAGAATTCATCAAAATTTCAGTTAAATATACCCTCGCTATTTATCAACCATTCAATTCAATCTGTTTATAAATTAAACATTTATAAATTCTTCCCAAATGGATGCTAAATTCGTGTGCACGAAAGTATTAAAATCCTCCACTTGCAAATTTTCCTTTTAGAAAATTTGCATAATTGCATTTGAGAGTTAGTTGATTTGCTATATCGGCTGCAAAGATCGATTGCAATACAAATCGTTGCTTGCCCCATTTTCCATTGTAACAGAGAAAAAATGTAAATGTAATATTACAACGCGTACCAACATAAAAAACTAAATTTAAAAGTGTTATATGTACGAAATAAATAATCTAATGAAATGAACAATTTCAATTATTACGACTGCCTACTCTCGACATCTTCCTCTAGCTTAGCTTGCATAGCACTTGCTCTTTGAGTTTAAAAATAAAAAAAAATTAAAAGAGGAAATCGAACACCATATCTTCTCTGACATTCTCTTTCATTTTATGATGGTAATACAAAACTTTAATGATGATTCCCTATTTATAAAACAAATTAAGATAAAAAAAAAATAACAATGATACAAATTCATAAATTATTCTTAATGAAATTTTGGTTCGAAGGTGGATCAAGTCTCACACCTCCCAGTAGGGTAGGAGTCAGGACCTTCATAGTGACTTCACCACAGAGGTCAATCTGTGTACTAGCTTAGCACAATAGCAATAATTAAGCTCCACAATTTAAAATTTTCTCGCTTGGAGACTAATCCACTATTAATGGCTCATCTGCAATGACAAGTCCTCGTACTCCAGAGAGAAGTCCTATCAAAGTTGCACACAACTTCACTTTCTCGATCAAACTAGTCTTTGCCAACATGTCAACTGGATTCTGACTCTCTTGAATTTTTTCAAGTATTTAGATTCCATGCTTCAATATCGATATATGAAGTGATAACAAACCTATATATGTTTCACCCTTAAATGATAAATATGATTCTTTGTTAAGTGAATAGCACTCTAACTATCACAATGTAACGCATTTTTTCCATGGTTGTGACACATTTCTTACAAAAAAAGACAGCACTCATATCATCTTTTATCTAGCTTCGATCACAACAATATACTCAACCTCAGTAGTAGAAAGATCAACTATCTTTTATAGTTCAGGCACTCAACTAACAAAATTCAGAACATGTCTTGGAGTTTAAATGAAAACATCACATAATGAGAAAACTCTTTATGATAAATTAAGTAGACACTGCCTAATTTAGGTGTAAATATATTAATGGTAGGTAAAATCCCGATTTGAAGTCACTTGGATGCAATTGAATGAAAAATACGTTTTTTTTAGAGAGAATTGGAGTTTATACTGAGCAATGAAAAATCTCGTGGAATGCAATTGATCAATTAGAAGACTTATGAGAACAATCGGAAGAGATTCACAAGTTTTGAGAGCTAAATACAATATTTAAAAAGTTCAGAGACTTAAATGAAAACTCTCGGAAGGATATAGTACGGATGATTGAGAAACGACGAGGACTAAATTATGAAGATTTGTAGCTGAAGGACTGAGATAAAATATAAGAAGGGACTGATGTTGAACAAAGGAGAAAATAATTAGAACCAAAATGGATCTATCCAAGAATTGAAGGATTGCAATTGCAAGCCCTTGAGGGCTGTGGCGCAACCACCAAATATTCGGAAGCAGGAAGCAATTATTTGTGCCATGCGATTGCAAGTGTGATTCACCAAGAAAATCTCCTTTCATTATTTTAATCATTTTCTTCTTTCATCTACAATAGAGGAAGTAAGCTACAAATTTCTTATGCACGTGTTCCGTAGATAAGAAGAGAGCCATTTGAGAGAAAATCCTTATTTCTTGGAAAGGTTTGAAGAAACTTTTGTTACAAAGAACCTATTACCATCTTTTTCATACAATTAATGCTTGGAATTGAAGAAGAACAAGAAGACATTCAAGAATTATTGGAGAGGTTCAAGGTTGAAGTGTTTTTCCGTCTTTCTTCCCAAATCTTTATTTTTGGGTGACGCTGTATATGTTTATCGTGTATTTTTATAAAATCATGACGCCTTCGTCATTGTATAGATGTTAAGATAACTTTGAATCCTATTTTTGAAGTCTTTCTATTAAATTCTATAGTTTGACCCTTTAAATATTTGTTTGATATTTAATGATTGTTAGGACTTCATTGCTTTCAATTAATTGGCTAGTAATTGAATTGATGTATGATTTTTATTGTCGTTCAAGGTGAAGGGATATGAATTTAGCACAAGGAGCAATCGTTGTAAGGTCCTATAAACGTTAGAGATAATTGTTTATGCTTTGCACAATTCAATTTATATTCTTGTTATTTAAGGCATCTTCGCATTAGAGATAGGGATATTATCAGGTCATAAGTGAAGATATGTGCAATTATACTCGAGAGAGATGATTGAACATGATAGGAATATAGATTTTCATAACCAAATGAATGATGTCAAATTGTAGATTAATATTAAGATGGATGCATGTAGGGGATACTAAATCTCTGGTATTTTTTAAATTATTTCAGTTTCATAAACATTTCCCACTTACTAGATTAGTTAGATAAGTTATGTTAGCTACTAATATAGGTTGTTAATATTATCATCATCTCATCTAATTAATTATGTTTATATTGGAATAGGGTTAGATTATTTGGAAACTAGGCTAGATACTTATTTCTCGTGGGATCAATATTTACGTCCACTTTAGTATTTGTTCACAATCCGTACACTTACGAAATAATAAAAATCGACAACAAGTTTTTGACACTAGTATCAAAATTTTGTTGCAAAATTCAAGAATAACTATTTGAAAGGAAATGCCCCAATCAAGAATGCCATAGATTTGTTTCTGCGGAATGAATGAGATGAGTTTGACCACAAAGTTGTATAGAGCTGTAAAGACTATTTGAAGAAGACACCGAAGAAGCACTTCTTCAACGTTAAGCCTTTCAAGAGGCAACAATTAGTACTAGGATATAATTTAAGTCTCTCATAAGACAAAGTTCTTAGGTTCAAATACTGGCAACGCCATAGACATCTGAAAAGGATAAGAAGAACTTGGGCTTTCTTACATGAAAATCAACAAAGGCTATATTATCATAACACAGTTTGGTCACAATAATTAAACATGCAGAAACATTTTATGTGTGAAGCACATTATTAAGAATGATAAATTATATAGAGATGAAAAGGCAACTTGTCCAAAATTAGAGATACTAATGCACTTACAATTACCTACCATCACGACCCTAATATGGTATCATGTTGGACATGATATCGACATCTGGTGTGAGGGGGTGAGTAGTTACAGGGTCAATTTATCTGAATTATCTGCAACTAGTTGAGGTGTGGGTTCATTGAGGCCATCATTGTTGCCATAGTTCCAAAATTTGTGAATGGTAACAAAGATTATTCCTCCATGGATGCTATATGACCAAATTTACCACATATTTGACATTGTGGTTTTGGTTGGGAAATGATTGGTAAAGGGATGCTAGGACTGCGAAATGAGGTTTACTAGCTTGAAGGGTTCTAAGATGCTTTGTTGAAATGAGGAGAGATTTGGTTGGGAAAAGTTAATACGAGATGCTTTCTACAACCTAAGTTGATGTTCATAGTTAAGAAGTTGACCATGAATTTCTTCAACACTAAGCTAATGAGTTATGATATTTAAAGTTGTAATGAAAGCATTATAATCATCACCTAAAGCTAAATAACTTGTTCTCTATTGCTAATAGGAAAACCAATAGCAACAAGCTTATCAAAAACGTTGTTGAACTTAGAGACATAATTCATTCTTTATTTTTATAAATTGGGTAGAAAGCTCGAATTGACTAGAATTAGGATTAGCTAACTACGTTCTAGTTACAACATCCCATATCTCATAAGCAGTTTCATCGCTCATATATTTAGATATTGGCATCAAGAATTATGTGGATTCACTTGTTGTTTTAGATCTTTGAATTTGTTAGGACTTCATAGTTCCTGTGTAGAAGTGGTATTTGTATAAGTAACAATATTCAAAGTTATTCAAAGTATTGTGACTATTTTAATAATGTCTCAAGGTACATTTTCATGACAAGTTTTATCCTGTAGATTGCAATATAGTTGTCTTCTTCAATCTCTTCGACAATTTTGCGTTGGTTTTAATTATGACAACATATTCCATGATTTATCTCAATGTAATGATATCTCTTCGTGTTTGAATAGAATAGAATTATTCACTAGTGAGTTTGAAGAAAACTACAATCCCAAGTGTTTGTTTAATAAGAATGTAATCGAGCCTATCAGTTTCTTTCGTGATAATTTCTCAGGGCAGATTGTTTGCATCAGTACAAGTTTGCTAATTGAAAAATTAAACTGTTTATATATTGATAAATACACAATCAAATGGATCTATAAATACTATTCAGAATTCATTTTTACCTATTTATACATTAACTCATTTATAAATTCTTCTATATGGGGGCTTAAATTTTTTTCTTCACTTATCAAGCATAGGAGGGAATAAGCGTAACTCTCGTCAGGAACGGAGCTAGATGTTTGGTATTGTGGGGTCAAAAATTGAAATACAATTTTTTTAAACAACATATCATTAATGAAGATAAATCAGTATATTACTACAACTGTATTATCCAACTAAATTATACAAGTGGAGGTTAAAATGTATTGTCCAATCTCATTACACATCAAAATTTTATATCTTCGACTTCCAAACGACATTTATAAGCAATTATTGCCAACAAAATTGTTGTTTTTGACTTCTGTCATTTTCAAATTAAAAATATTTGAATATTTTAACCAATTAAGTTTAAGGCCATGTTTGAGCCACATTTTTTCAAAAAAAAAAATACATTATTTAATTGTGATTTGACATTATTTTAATCACATATTTTTCAATAAAATAATATTACACGTAAATCCAAAACTTTTCCTTATATCTTAACCACACATTTCATATCAATACACTATTCAAAAATGCATTTTCATTTTAATAATGTGGCTCAAACAAGGGCTAAATATGAAGATAAATTGAGCAAAAATTAAACTATGTAGCAGAGGAAAACAATAGAAAACCTAGACTTTGAGAACCTGAGGTCATAATTTTGAATAACTATGAACGCTATGTTGAATCATTGATCCATGTTAAGCATTCAAACTTTCAATTTTAGACGAGATAACAAGCAATGGGGATGTGATCGACAATATTTCTCAAATCTCAAAATCAAATGAATTTTAGAATAAAAACATATAAAATCAAACAAATAGGCTGTCGATTGTTATCTTGACGGAAGAAAAATCACAAAATTAGCACAAGAAGAGAAAATCCGAAAATTTGAATGCGGTCTCGAACTCTCCATAGACCATTGTGTCACTTCTTCTCTTTGTGGGGTTTAAAGCAAAGTCCAAATGAAAAGCCACGTGAAGGAGTGGAGAGAAAATGGACTTGGTCACTTGGAATTGGACAAGTAAAAGAACAATAAATGGGCTTGTCAATGGACAATTTTTGTGTAATTTACAGATTAAAAAAGGGCTTAGCAATGGACAAGATTTGGATAATTTACATGGAAAATTACATAATTTCAGGTGTTTAAAAATCACAATTCAAAAATCAGGGTTGAAGTTTCACTATTCATAAATCAGGTATCAATATAATAATTAAATATTATATATTCCCCCAAATTATTCCAAACCCTAATCAATTTTTTCCTTACCATTTCTCTCTCTACCCCTTTTTCTCTTTGTCTCTTCCGTCTCTCCATCGCAATCTCCGTTGAAAACTTCCTCGTCAGTAGCACGTCGCACTGTAGCGACGACCCTCTGAAGACTGGCGTCGATTCCGATGTGAGACCGGCGCTGATGCAAGAAGACCGGGTATTCCTACAAGAGTGCAACGGAGATGTTGATCCAACGCATGTCCCCATTCTAGTCTGCAAAGCAATACTTCTCAGACGGATCTGCAGGCGGTGTTCGGAGCCTTCTAACAGAAGCACTAAGACTCGACAGAATGAATACTTCGGCATGGTAAAATCTTGACATCCTTTACAAGGATGAGGGTGGAGCATTGGCATTGGAGGCCGCTGAATGTTTTGGAGGCAGCTGCACTCCTCGAAGAAACGAAACCTGTGCAGCCTTTCAGATGACGAGCTATTTTGTAAATTTCTCGTGCTTTTGATAAATTCTCAATGTATTATATCCACATGGTTTGTGGTGGCGATTGACTATGGTTGTGACCAATTATTTGGGTGCGGTGGTGTTAGAGCGGTGGTAGATCGAGTGATAGGATAGCTTTTGTTGGTGGAGGTGGAGGTTATGTTGATAGGTGGTGGTTTTATAGTTGAAAATGGTGGTTTGTTGGTGGTTATGGTGGTGAAGTAACAGTGGATCTGGAGTGACGATTTGGTGTTTTTTTTTTTTTTTTTTTTTTTTTTTTTTTTTTTTTTTTTTGTTTTTTTTTTTTTTTT
>NC_036241.1:4226983-4233814 GCF_002742605.1 Olea europaea var. sylvestris | reverse complement strand
GTGTTTGTGTTTTTTTTTTTTTTTTTTTTTTTTTTTTTTTTTTTTTTTGCAATGTGTTAAATTTGTTGTAGGTGATGGTGGTTTTGGCAGCAACGGTGACGGTGGTGCTATTGGGGGCTTGTGAGGTGGTGGTCACAGGCGTTGATGGTAATCACAAATTATTTAGTCGATTGTGACCATTAAATTGGATATTGTTGATGTGTTTGGTGGATGCGGTCGTGATGGTTTCTGGTAGCGACGATTTTGTTGGTGGTAAAGCAGTGGTGGTGTTTGTGGCAGTGGTGACGATGAGGGTTGTTGTAAGTGGTAGTGGTGGCAGTGGAGTTGATGGTGGTATGTGACCAATTAGTTGACTTGTGACCAATTGTTGGTGGTAGTGGTGGTGGTGTCTGAATTGGATGTTGGATGTATGTGGTCAACTATTTGGTCCCGTCTGTGATTGTGACATTAAAATTCGATCATTTGTCATTAAAAAGTAGTCCGTGAACGTCAAATTTGAAAATGTGTGACCTTTGACTTATAGTTTTTTGAATTTGTGACCAATGATATGAGTTGTGACCTACAAAAATTTTTATTTGTGACCAATGAAATAATTTGTGACCTGTAAATTTTTTATCTGTGACCTTGAAATAATCTGTAACCAATTAATTCGAGGATATATGACCAATAAGTAAATCTGTGACTAATAATTATGAATCTATGATCATTAATCGTATAACTGTGACTTTAATATATTTAATTAATAAATATTTTCAATTAATAATAAAAAAAACCTGAATTTTGTATTTTTATTGTACCTGATCCGTGAATTGATATAAACAATACACTTTAGATATGATTTTTTCCCTAATTTACATATTTAAAAAAAAAAAGGACCGGAAAATTTTGAAGGTCAACTGACCCCACATGACCCCATGTGGGTCCGTCCATGGCTATCGTAAGTAGTAACCAATTTATATTATATATATATATATTTTTTTTATTTATTTATTTATTTATTATTATTATTATTTTTTGAACATTTATGAGCTGACCAAAATTTGATATTAGCATTGACTACAATAAAAATATATAATGCATAGACAGAATGACATAGTTAACCTTCGTTTAAGAAATTTTAGATATTTAATTTATAAATAGATTCAAATGATTTATGTATAAGTGAATACTATTGTGATTATTGAAATGTGTGTTTGGAAATGAAATTTTATCATTTATAAAGAATTATAAATTTTACGAAACAGATTTTTAATTGTTTTCGTCCATGTTTCCAACTATTGGTATAGAAATTCTGTCATTTATTTACATTGACAAAGAAATAAATTAACATTACTTGGGAAACAAATCAAACTAACTTTTATATAATAAATTAAATTATTTCTTAACTGAAAAATTGAAAGGAAGTTTAAGTTTAGCGATTTGAAATGATGTAAGAAAATCAAGAGAGTGACAATTAGGACTTGTTCATGCAATTTGAGTTCCGAATCTTTAGCCCCGTTTGGTCTTAATTATTTTAAATTTTAATCGGAGGAATAACATTTTTTGAGAGAATGAGTCGTTGAAAAAAAGATTTTTTTTTTCAATTTACGTATAATATTATTTTATGGAAGATTATATGATTGAAAATAGAAAAGAGAAAAATAAAAATTAATTTAATGAGGGCCAAATGGGTAATTTTCATGGTAATCGAGTGGCTACCGAATTCTGTGCAAATATTAGTCAAAATATTAATATTTTTTGCAATTTACGTATAATATTATTTTATGGAAGATTATATGATTGAAAATAGAACAGAATAAAATAAAAATTAATTAAATGAGGGCCAAATGGGTAATTTTCATGGTAATCGAGTGGCGAATTCTGTGCAAATATTAGTCAAAATATTAATATTTTTTGCATGAAAAATTGAATAAAAAATTAAATACTAATTTACCTACTCTTAAGTTTCAATAGGAAAATAAAAGTGAAAGTTTTCGCATAGAGATGGTAAGGAAAATGCCTTTAGAATGTTTGGCTAATGATAGAAAGTTTACTTTTAGAAATTTTACCATTATTATTATGTAAAAAAATTAAAATATAAAAAAGAAATAAGAATTATTTTCAAGAACAATAATTTTATATTTAACACTCAAATAAATTTTGGATTACAATCGGGCAAAACATAAGCCCTAAACACATAGCGCCCATCGCCAAAATGGAGCTTTTGAAAAATGAATTCGACCCGCCATGGGCGGATCTAGGCCCGAGGTAGCTCCAGCCCAGACCCACTTGTTACCCTTTCTTTATTATCTATTTTTAGGTGGCCCTTCTCCAAATCACCAACAACCCATGTTCAAGTAAAGAATGGTCGAAGTCCAAGACAAAAAGGGAGTGTTTCAATAAAGATTTTTAAAGACTTTTAGAGATTTAAAAAAATTCGATATATTCAATTGAGATTTTTAGAGACTCTCTAAAAGTGATATTATTGATTTAAGCTCACAATAATTGGTCAAGTTAGGACACGTGAAGATGTAAGAAAATTTGGTGGAATCATTTCAAGCACCAACTTCTCAACCAAGGACTCAGTTGATTTTTTTCAAAAATCCAGTACCAACGTGCAATTAAGTAAATAGACGAGGAACCACTAATGCAAATTAGCTTCTATACTAGTCAACCGGTTCGACCGGCTAAATAGTGCTAGGGCACAGCCCAAACCAGCAATAGAAATTGATTCTCAGTCCGCAGTGCGCGGTCAGGTCGTAACGAAGAGACGAAGCCGGAGAAGAGGGCTTTTACTTCGCGGAGCATAATCTTATCCTTTAAGCGTATACTCTCCAAGGTAAATTCCTATTTCACTTCATAAATTCATATTCAAACATTAGTTACGGATCGAGTACTCCAATTGATGAGAATGAGATACGTATTACAAGCCAGGGAAGGAAGCGGAGTTATATCACTTAAGCGATGACTCTGCTTCTGGTATAGAGTTGTATAATTTATGCATAACTTGTGTGTGTGAAAAAAGTCTGTAATTTAGCAATTTTTATCTGTATAATGTGGAAGGTGCTTGATTTTCAACGTTTTTCTTAATGAGCGTTGAGAGTAAATGTTGAATGGGCCGTAGTATTTGCTGGTAGGAAAATTCGTGTGAATATTTTTACTCAGTTAGTCTTTGGAAATTTATCATATGCTTAAATTAATTGGTTCATTATATGAGTGCAGTGTATGAGTAATTCTCTGCAGTTATTCCAATGTGTTCTACAATCAGCGATAGACATGCTATTTTGAGGATTTAGTTTACTGAGGAACGTGGTTATACTTATTTAGCAAAATGATTGTGCTTAAATTTGAAGATGCAATCCTGTAGCAGTATTTTGGACCATGGCTTAGTGCTATGCTTGACCTAAATTGTATCTGCTATATAAATACTACTGTTATGTTTTTAATATTTGTTTTCCTAGTAGAGGGGAAATATGTGAAATCCTCTGAAAATTTTAATGTGTTCGTATAAATCTCAACAGTGTTCTAACCTTTCTATACATCTCAAATTTGTATTCATGTTAAGGAGAAGCTCTAGGGGTCATGGGATATATCTGTCACTGACAATACTGAGACTTTTATATAATGTTTGATGTTTCTTGTTTATTGAAAAATTTGTTAGGGAATGCAGTTATTCAGCTTTTTTCTTTTGTTAATCAGGCAGGAAGTAGCTTTACATGATTCCTGAGTGTTTAATATTTTTTCAACTTCTTGCTTGATATTTTTATTACTCTTTCAACCCCCTTTCTGTGAATGTGTTTTACCTCTGTATACTAATGACTTGTAATGGCTGTTAGCACAATAATTTCTTGCCCACATAATTCATGGGCATATTGTATGTCTCTAGGAATTGTTTGAGATAGCCCTCAATTGTTTGAGGTAGCCCCAATTTCTAGGAATCTCCTCCATTGTTTCAAGGTAGGCTGTAAGTTTTATTAAGTTGAATTTATGAGATTGGTTATCTAGATTGGGTTTTTTAATTTGATTTTTAGCCCAAATTGGTTTTTCTATTGAGTATTAATTTTATGTTTAAATATGTATAACTTTTTACTCGATTCTTTCTGATTTTTACTTTAATGATGTAAATAGTGTTTTTTTACTCGATTTTTTCTGATTTTAGTGTACCAGCAGTCCAGCACTTGATCTTTTTAAGGAAAGACAATGAATTAGTTCTTGAGATTCCAAGTTTGAGATTCATATTTTATTAAAATTTAATAGGTTCTCCAGCATTGTGGTCTCTCAATTTGCATAATGATATTTAGTTTTCCATGATAGCTACTTTCTTGTTTTTCTATTTCTTTTTCTATTTTTATTTTTTTGGTTATATTGCCTTTTGTTATGTATTTGTTTGGTTGATGGGAGTGCAGGTTGTTTCTATGTAGTATTTGAAAGGATTGTATTGCTTGCATGTATCGTAGTTTTTTTTTTCCTTCCAAAACATGGCTTAAAGCTTAATTTTCTCAATGAACTTTATATTTGTCTCATCTGATTTGTGTATGTATTTGTAGCAAAAGTTCTTTCCTAGCCAAGAATTCCTTTGAACTATTGTAGGTGCTTGTGGACCAATGCACATTACGTGTTAAAAAAGTGGTGATATGTTGCACTATTTATGTTTAATGTTTTTCGGCTAGAAATGAATTGATTTCACTATATGATTCGATGCCTAAATGAAGACTCAATGTTTCTATCTGTTCGGAAACATAAATATATTTTTCTTCAATTTTCTATCTAGTCCAATGGTTGCCTAGTTTTTATTTGTCATTTACCAAAATTTGAATAGATTGACTTTCTTAAGTTTCAGCTCCCCTTGTCAAAAATACTGGATCCACCCCTGCAGTCCCTGCATATTCATGGCTGAGGAGAAATTCTTGTTTGATCCACCCAGTGATGAAGAAATCGAATGTGATAGCGAGAGCCAATCTGACGAAGTAGATGAAGAAGAAGCAGAAGAAGCTGAGTCGGAAGATGAAAAAATTGGACCAAACAAGAAATCGCAGTCGCCATGGGATTTCTCTTCCTACTCTGAATCAGTAGCTGATGAACATTTCAGGCGCAGCACCACCTCTGTTGACGAAAAAATTTCCAATGCCCGCCTGCGCCACCCTATCCCAACCACCAATACCGACTCTGAAGAAAATTCTGATTCAGAATCGGAACCCCACCATCAAGTAACAAATAACATCCTTTTGATTTAATTGAGATTAGAAAATCAAATTTTTGTATTGATTCGGGAGTGGGTGTTGGATTAATTATGGTTCTTGTATTTGCCATTTTTTGCTTGTTTAGGAGGAGTACATGCCGGACGAGGAGGAGGAAGAGGATGGCAATCCGACAACAAGTGGGAACAATGCTAAGCCATTCTTTTCGCCCATGGAAGGAGTGTCATTCCATGCAAATTCGTTTTTGGAGCTGCATCTTTCCAGACCGTTGCTTCGGGCATGTGAAGCATTGGGCTATAGTAAGCCTACCCCAGTCCAGGTTCTTAATTAGTTTTTGGTTGTTCTTTTCAAATTATCCTTCATCTTTTGAACCTGGATGGCTTGCATTATGTTATTTTGGATATTGGTGATTCAAATTGATATTTCATTTTTTTTCTTCCCCCTTTCATCGTAGGCTGCTTGTATTCCATTCGCCTTAACTGGGCGTGATATATGTGGGAGTGCTGTTACTGGTTCTGGAAAGGTACATTACATAATGTGCTGATCACAGTAGGATTTATTTGTTTGCAATAAGTATTACTGTTTGATTGTGACACTTAGAGTGACAGAACTGTGTCCATCTTTTTCTTGTTTTGAACTTTTTATATCATAATATTAAGATATTTTTGGATGCGTCTTTACGTTTTTGTCATAAAGATGGGGTTTTTATACAAGTGATGATTTATTGTTCTTTACCATGCAGACTGCTGCTTTTGCTCTACCAACGTTGGAGAGATTATTATATCGTCCAAAGAATAGGCCTGCTATTAGGGTTCTAATTCTTACACCAACAAGGGAGTTGGCCGTCCAGTAAGTGCCACTTCAATTTTTTTTTTTTTTTTTGTACTTGAGTTTGTTTTATAAATATGTTTGTGTCTGTGGATAAATGTTTCTGGTACTTATTTTAACTTTTGGCATTATGGATCACACAATTATATCTTCTTTTTCTAATAAACACAAAGAAGTACACAGGACATGGATAACCTAATATGCATGCACATGGATAACTTATGATTTCTCCAAACAAGCAATAACACTTGGATGTTTCTTTATCTCCTCCATGTTGAAAAATTTTTAATGACATGAAATTGGGATAGTATTTCTACATTTGCATCCATTTACAGCAGAGTGAAGAGAATGCAAAATCATAATATTTTTAAGATTTAGAGTGGTAAAATGTGGACACTACACATATTTGCTGATTTGCATTTCCAGTTTTAAAATTAGCCTAACATTAGGTATTTAGGTTTCTATTCCTTTGGGTAGTGGAAAATCAATATTCAAACAGAAAGATCTTAAGCAAAACTGGGTAACCAAAGAATGGTTGGTGTCAAGTTATTACACCTTGAAAGTTTCTTGGAACTAATCTTTGCTTTCCTCTGTTATTTTTTTAGTCAATTCATCATCTGGTTTATCTGTTTTTATATCTCAGGGTTCATAGCATGATTATGAAACTTGCCCAATTTATGACAGAGATCAGAAGTTGTTTAGTTGTTGGTGGTCTCTCAACAAAGGTTCGTATTGGAATGTGAGAAGTCCTGTTTTGCATGGTGAAGCTTGATGTTGTATCATACTCTTATTTCTCTTTTGGATCCATTTTGACCTGTTCAAAAAC
>NC_036241.1:4191976-4226924 GCF_002742605.1 Olea europaea var. sylvestris | reverse complement strand
AAAAAAAAAAAAAAAAAAAAAAAAAATTATGAAGCAACGAAAAGAAACTATTATTATGTTTGGTGGGGTGGTGACTATTGCCAAAGTGGGTTTATAAGAAAACAATGTTTTAGTGTTTTAGTGGGCAGTTTAATAGAATTTATATGTTTTGTGTACCCACATCTAAAACAAAGTAAACAGGTTTGATGAATTAAGGAGCTCATGCCTCACACGTCTTGAGGTGGTGTGGTGAGGATTGTGTCACACATGTCAGAGGTGTACACCTCCAAAAATTACTTCACAATCAACACATTGAGGCGTACTTTACTCGCCTCACTCTAAGATGGGCTTCAATTGGGTTTTTTAAAACCATGCTCGTACATTATCAACCTTAGTGATAATGCCTGTGCCCCTATTTGGTAGGAATTAACATCAGATTTTTGGTAAATTTTGATAAAATTGTGTGGTAAAGTTGTGGAACCATGAAATATGTGGCTAAAATTAATTTTTGACTTTGAATCATGTTGTATTAGCTGGGAATCTTTTGTGTTTCTTGATAAAAAGACACCCACACAACCATTAAAGGCTGAAGAGAACAGGACACTGGAGGGTGCGGTGGGTTCCAATGGCTACCATATCATGATGAAGTGATTAAAGTTTCTTTTGCTGGTTACTACTTCAGGGATTATTGTTATTTGATCAAGTTAAGAATTTCATATCTTCGGAATGTAAACTACTGTGCCGTCCGTTCTGATGATGTTATTGTTACCTTCCCATTTCTTTATACCCCAAGATAATGCTTTTTGATTCACAATTTAATAATATAATTTTTCTTAAAATATCACCTCAAATTATCTAATACGTCTAGCAATGAACTGAAAAGAGTCTAGAAGAAGGTTTTATTTAGCTGGCCCCAAATTTATTTGGGACACGACTTAGCCTTTGTTTGGCCCACATTTTCTAAAACTAATTTCCAATCACACAGTTAATGGGACCCACAACTTTTATCAAAGTTTACTAAAATTTTGATCTTAACTAAACCAAACAGGGCCATAGTTGTTGCTGTATTCCTCAAATTAGTTTCAACAAGATATTCTCCTATTCATATGCGCTATTTGTCTTTACATTAAAGGTACTGTAGTGTATGTGTTCTAATGAAAGTGAGAGATGCAAAAGTTAGGATCCTGAACTCATTTACTGGATGGGGAAGGAGTTGTATGAAAAGTTATGTATACTGATTTCCATTTTACTTTAACGACACATTATATTTTGTGGTTGCTGATGTGTAGAAATCATTTCAGGTTCAAGAGGCAGCCTTGAGATCAATGCCAGATATAGTAGTAGCAACTCCAGGACGTATGATAGATCATCTACGCAATTCTTTGTCAGTACATCTGGATGAGCTTGCTGTTTTGATACTTGATGAAGCTGATCGGCTTTTAGAGCTTGGATTTAGTGCTGAAATTCATGAATTGGTATGTTTAAGCATCATTTCTTTTTCTATGAAGAGCATCTACTACTGTTATTTCTCATTGTAGGTAGAGAAAAAATATTTCCAGCAAATCTGAAATTTGGCTTCAAATTTTCAGTTATAAGGAATGGTTTTTCACTTTCATGTTTGTGTTAAATTGTTTGTTGAACCTTTGAGCATTGTCGTTATTTAAGAAGTTAAGAGGCAAATATAAGTGCATTGAACACTTCCACTGTGAAAATGAAAATGGAAATTGTGGTGGAACATAGGTTTGTAATTTGTACATATTTGGAAACAAAAATGTTATTGTTATTGAAGAGTTATATTGACAAGTGACAGCAAAGCAAGTCAACAATGAACTTCCAGTAACTTTTAACTTTTGGACCCAGCTTTTCTTTTTTTCTTTTTCTCTTTTATGCTGGGGGTTCACTAATTCTGTTAGATTTAACCGATTCATTGTTTTTGGTGTGCCAGAAATTATCTTATGAATAGGAAAGGAATTTTTCCTGCTTAATTACAGCTAAACATTAAGCTAATAGAGTTTATACTACCATTTTCCCTGTTATGTTCACGTTTGTATCTTGTGAATTGGTTGAAATGTTGAGAAGCAGCTGTCTAGGAGTTAACGAAGAAGCAGAAGCCAGGTTTCTCTGTTGTACAGATGGCTCAATGTCATAGCTTTTATTCTTACAACTGAGGTATCAAGGAGAAAGAAAGAAAATGTCTAGTTATATACAGTTTATTGAGTCTTTGGGTTAGCCAAGGATTATGCGAGTCAAAAATTCGCCGTCTACCCCCATAAGATGCAGTAAAGGTTATTTGACTTGAAATCTGTGTGGAAGGATAAGAAATAATTGTATCCAACATTACAATGCATTACTGATTCTGTACCAGACCTTGAATGGCGATAAAAGAGTGAATATGAACCTTGAAACAATACGGAGCTTAATATTTTTATTGGACTCTCGTTCGTTGGGGAATGAGCTGGAAGAATGATGTGCTGACAGCCAGTTATTTAATGTGCAAAGCTTTCTTGAAGTTGTGCTTTTTGGCCAAAAGAAGTTCTGGATGATTGCTATTTGTGGCAGGTGGAAGTTTCTCTGAATAATGAGAAACACTGTTGCATGAATGTCCAGATTGGCCTGGTTGTTGATCAGATTGTGTGCAAGAATTTGTCCATGAAGGCGCGCTAATGCATGTTATAGATGGCAGACATGTCAAATAAATTTTGTTTTAGCATAGGTGTGATGATACAGGGATTTTTCTATCTTCGTAAAGAGAACAAATCTTTGAATTCGAAAGTAGGGGATTTATTGCCCTAATAATTTGCTTATAATTTTCATATGAACACAAAGATGAAAGATAAAAGGCAAGAAAGAGTAAAATTGTTGTGTCCTGAGAATTAGAAAGTTCAATAACCAAGGTCAGGATACTGTCGATTTTTTAGCTGCTTTTGGCATTTGAAATAGCTCGAGCACAAACTATGTTGCTTAAATCATACCCTTTCTGCTTTATCTTGTTTACAAACTGTAATATTTTTAGCATTTTTATACTGTGTTAATTCCTTTGATGTTATAGTATATTATTCCATTACCTTACTCAAATCTAAACTAATTCTTTAAAGTAATTAATTGTGCTCTGTGATCTTTTGTTTAGGTTAAGTTGTGTCCTAAACGAAGGCAGACTATGCTGTTTTCTGCAACTCTGACTAATGAAGTTGCTGAGCTCGTAAAGCTGTCTTTGAATAAACCCTTGCGTCTCTCAGCTGATCCATCTGCAAAACGACCAGCAACTTTGACTGAAGAGTAAGTCATCTGTAGTTCCCTTTACAACTGGATCATGGACATATGTTATGTTTCATGATCTTTTGTTAAGACCTTGAATTTTTTTCTCAAACTTGTGAATTATGTATGTAGGGTTGTTCGTATAAGACGAATGCGTGAAGGAAATCATGAAGCAGTTCTTCTTGCATTATGCTTCAAAACCTTTACATCCAAAGTTATTATTTTCAGGTTACGCCAAGCTCTGTAACACGTTCACCAATTTTCGTGCTGGCTAGTACCATGGCTTGATATTTTGTCTCGATAGGTCTTCTTTGGGTTCTTAATTATTAAAAGGTCATTGGCGAAAAATATTCTGATTTGGACTCATAGTTCGGGTTACATCACATAAATTTTCATTCTAGAGTTAGTTCGATCATTGACATCTGAGAAAATCAAGGAATTATGAAGTGGGAGTTTTAAGTGCTATGGAAGCACTGTAATGCACTTTTTCTGGTTATCTACTAAAGATTGAACATGTTCTAAATTGAGTAATCAGTTTGGTTAACCCGCATTGAAATGGTCCATTATTCTTCTTTAACGAGAAAATTATAACTCATTGAGACCTGCTGCTGATTGATGGAGTCTTTAAATCTCAAAATGTTCATGAGATATATGTAACAGAAATGTGGTTGTCAAGATAGATGTGAAGTCATATTATACTTGACACAATTAAGAAAATAACTATGCAAGTTTAAAGTGGAAGAGGTACCAATTTAACATAATTAATGGACAGATGTGGGCAAGTCTTGTGTAAATCTAGAAGTGTAAATCTGCATTGTGGGTCCAAGGCATTGATGCCCCAACTTTGTTTAGCTTGGGCCAGCCCACATGGCTTTATTATTATTTTTTCTTTCAAAAAGTGAACCCATTATAAATAAAAAACTGTGGAGCGAGCCTCTGGAATGCCCTGCTGCGTTGCATTTTTTGCACAGCCTGGTTTAGGAGAAAAGTTCAGGCTGTACAAGCCCCTAGGCGGTCCTTATCAAGTTTATTTCACACCGGTATGCATGTGCTTGGCATTGCATTTTCCTGAACAGTCTGGCCCTGGAGAAAAGTTCAGGTGGTGCCGGACGCATAGGTTGCCGTGGCCCACATCGAGTTTGCTTGACACATAAATGTACACCTGAAGAAGCTCCCATTTGCATAAGATGTGCAATATAACAATTTAGAAGATGGAGTGGTAGACCAAAATTAATATGGCATGATGTGGTTGCTAAGTGTTTGATTTCCCTGGTAGATGTAGCAATGGATTCAACGAACTAGAGAAAGCCTTCATGTAGCAGACCTCAAATTTATGGAGAATAAATTTAGTTTTTTGTTGTTGATTGGGCAACATGTATGTGTATAGTAATGAAAATATAATTAAAAAAATGCTTTCTTATTTCTTGCATGGTTACCATATCTTCACCGATATCAAATTTCTACGCGTTTCTTCCCATTATTAAATAAATTGGTTTAAAATGCTTTAATCAATGCTATTTTATGTTTCTAATGGCAGTGGAACGAAACAGGCAGCACATAGATTGAAAATTATATTTGGTCTAGCTGGTTTAAAAGCAGCTGAACTTCATGGAAATTTAACCCAGGCCCAGCGTCTAGATGTAAGTCCTCAGCATCAACAGATTTTCAACTACGGGGTTCTGTTCTTTTTGTCAAGCATGCTTATTCACATTCAGTTGCACAGGCTTTGGAACTTTTCAGGAAGCAGGAAGTAGATTTTCTGATTGCAACGGATGTTGCTGCTCGTGTAAGAACAAAAAATCTCAATCTGTTTTGCTTAGTTAGTGATGATAGAATTTTCATGTTTCACTTGATCATCTCTCCAAATGAATAATTCAATGCTCCTTATGGCTCCAGAGATCATGCTACTTTGATATAGTTGTTGGATACTGTATATTTTTTTGACTAGCTGGATGCTTAACTATATCATTATTGTTTATGTACTCATTGTTTTTATGTCTTTTGTATAGGGCCTTGATATAATTGGGGTTCAAACGGTTATAAATTTTGCATGTCCTCGTGACCTTACCAGGTAAGTGGTGAACTCCTTTTCATCAATATTGTGTCCAAAACTGGCATAGTTCCAACCCCCTTAAATTGGCCATTAGTTAATAGATTTGGGTTTCCTGTATTTGCTCTTTCAGTGCAAGTATTAGAATCCAGGTTTCTCAACTTTTTTGTCTTTTAACGTTCATCATTCGGACTAACCTGTATCATGCAAGTTATATAAATATGAAAATAAATAAAATTCCTTGCAGTTATGTTCATCGTGTGGGTCGTACAGCCAGAGCTGGCAGAGAAGGATATGCTGTTACCTTTGTTACTGATAATGATCGGTCTCTTCTTAAAGCTATTGTAAGCTTTTTATGCCTCCAATTCAAGATTCAGTTTTTGATGTGCTCTTTGGTTCAATTCTCAAGAGAGGATTTCTGTGATCTGTCTGCTTGTACTTCATTAAGAACTGCATTGTACTTTAGGGTCATCCTACATTTAATGCCTTCCTTTACATAGCCTTTGTCAAACATTTGTTTCCTCTACTCCTGTTTCAATGATATTGACTAATAAGTGCTTAATATGTTTATTTGTTTGCTCTTAAGTCCCTAAAGATGCGCTGGTATGGGTAGATAATTTTCAAGGTTGATCTTTAGAAACCTTAATTACACCAGTATTGGAGCAACTTACAATTATAAAAGGGTGGGTATATTGAATTGTATGCAGTAAGCTTACCTGGAACAAGCTGGCGGAAAACATGTAATATGAAAATGTAAGCTTACCTGGAGCAAACTGGTAATGTAAACATGTTATTAAATTAAAGATAACTTTTGTATATTCATAAGCGTTCCGTACTTCTGGTGCCATGTCCATCATTGACCCCTATCTAGATTTTAGATCTTTTTGTCGGTCCCTAATGATACCTTTTTTCCCAGTTTTGAAGTATCATCAAGAAACAGAGGAAATAGTACAATAAACATCTAGCTTAACAGGAAAAAAGAGAAGAATTTTGTGCTAAGACTTCGTTGGACATTGTGACAGGTTAAAAAGGTTGGTTCAAAGCTGAGGAGCAGAATTGTTGCAGAGCAATCAATAAAGAAGTGGTCTGAAATAATTGAGCAAATGGAGGACCAAGTGGCTTCAATTCTTCAAGAAGAAAAGTAATTAAGTTATTTCTCCATCTGGTTTCACATCCAAAAAATTTATGAATTCGCGAACGCTTATTTATCATTGCTGGTTGCTGCAGGGAAGAGATGGCTCTAAGAAAAGCTGAGATGGAGGCAACCAAGGTTTCTTTCCTGCTATTTTCATTTTACATTTCCTACTGTTGATAGCTTTCTACCTCCTAAGCTTTTCAACCAATTGCCTTTTTGAAAGACTAATTTTCCAGGCTATTGTAACTCGTGATGTGTAAAAATGCATTTCTTCATGACCTTGCAGGCAGAAAACATGATCGAGCACAGAAATGAAATTTATTCGCGCCCTAAAAGAACTTGGTTTGCTACAGAAAAGGAGAAAAAGCTGGTTGCAAAGGCAGCAAAGGTAGTAGAAACGTGGATGTATATGGAAAGTTCTAGTGCTGTGTGGACTCATTTTTCACTTGGCATCTGAAATGCAAGAGTATTAGACTAATTAATGCCTTTTCAGTTGCTAGATGGCTTACTATGATAGAGAATGCTCAAGGCACAGTTAACCAGACTCTGATGTTCACCTTTGTCAACGTTTAAATGATTTTACGAATTACCTTTGTCAGTTGAGCCCAGTTGAGGGTTTAACTGGAAATGAACTTGTTCGTTGCATCAATTTTAAGTATTATCCTCGGGTTTGATCTTTCCATCATATGAAAGCACATTGGCAATTTTGTTTTTTCCCTTCAGGATCATGGAGAACATTTGGACCAAAATTGTTGTTTTTCCATTTTTTTTCCGTTTATCCTTTATTCATTTTCCAGTAAACTGTTCTATATTTGATATTTGATATGCTTCTCCTCCTGTAGTTGCCGTTCATTTATTTGTCAATTCTCATTTCCACTTCTTTTTCAAAATATTTTCCACTATGTTTAATGGGCAGGAATCATCGTCAGCATGCAAATCTTATACTTATTTGTTTTGGTTACCATCTGATGCATGAGAAAAAAATTGTTATCCATGGTCGTCCTTGTGTCATCCCATAACATAATTAGATGGACGTTTTATTTTTCTATAGTTATTATCATTTAAATAGAATTTTGTGTCAAGTAAGTTTTTAATTTACTGAATTGGCTTCTGCAATTGGTTTGATAGGAATCTCAGGAAAAACAAAATGGTTCTGGAACTGAAGTGGTAAGTGCAGAACAAGCGGAAGACTTGAAGATGAAGGAGAAGAGAAAGCGACAGCATGAGGTGATTCTCATCCTGACTTCGTACAGTATGGTACAAACTGATTGGCCAAATTTATTGATATGAAGATTATTGTTTTGGACAGAAAAATTTGCCTAGGAAGCAGAGGAGGAAATTGGAAGCTGCTAGAGAGATGCTAGAAGAGGAAAATGAAGTATTTACATTTCCCTTTTCTTTGTTTTATACTTTATTAATTAATTTTACCGAGATTAGTGATGGGAATTTTGACTGTTATTTTCTGATATTATCTTGAGCTCGAGCTATGCGAACTTTTGCCACTGTTAGCAAGCATTTCTAAGGTACAAAAAATTATCAGATCCTGTGCCATCCTAGATGTGACATCAAGCATTTATAATATGGTCATAAGTTCAATCTTGAGGATAAATGACGAGCACTTGAGATCTACGAGTGCAAAATTACTGACAACCAAAAATACTCTTATTTAGTGTATAGGCTATTTTACATCGGCAAAAGTTGTTATTTAAGCACACGTGAATAAGAATGTTAAATTTGTTAAACATAACTTTACAATCAATGAGTGAATAACAAGTGGCATAGTGAATCAAACGTGAAAAGGTAACAGATTCAGTTAAAGCTCACTAATCAACCACTGTGACATGTCATTAAAGGAAAATGCTTAATTACCATCATGACCTCATCAGAAATCTATAACATATTCATAGTTTGGAACAAACAAGGATATGAAAAATTGTACACACGCCTTTCAAATGAACCTTTCTCTCCTAGCTCTTGATTTTCATTAGAATTCAATTAATTTAGGTAGAGAAAATCCTGATTAGGTGAGAGGAATTTGTTTATCTCGATTTTGAGCTCAACATATACTGTATTGAATGTAAACACTGTCTTATAATTGAAATTTTTTCTTATATATCAATGGTGCAAGAGGATTTCTAGTAAACTTGTGATACGATTATTGGTTGAATTATTTTGTACTCGTACAATAATGATGGAATATTTCTCACAACTATATGGATAGATTGAATTAGAATGCCAATTAGATTATGATGATTATACTGTCATGTGGTAGTCTTAGTATTCCATGTTATGCTGTCCTGCTGTAACATTTACACTTTCCTATTGTGGCTTTAGTTTTGTAACTTTTGTTTGTGTGCTTCTACCATATATTGATTATGCCATACTTATTTTAACGTGTGACATTATAGCTTCCTCTAACGTTACATATAAGTTCATGTGAATTAACATTTGAAATGATCAGGGAGGAGAGAAAAATAAGAAAGAAAGAAATGGAATTTCCCTTGTTGATGTGGCTTACCGTCGAGCTAAAGCAGTGAAGGCTGCAAAGAAGGCTGTAGACGCTGGCAAGATTGTCAAAAAGGCAGTTAAGAAATCCAAGAATCCTTCCCAAAGAAATAAATCAAGACCGGAAGAGATGCGGGAACTATTTCAAGATGACATGAGTGCTAAAAAGCAGAAAAATCTTCAGCAAGGGGGTGGGAAGAAGTCCTCATTCAAGAGCAAGTCACGGTATAAATCTCATCACGATCTCTTATCTGCTTAGGTTTCATTTTGTGTTACATGGACCTCGCTCCTCTGCTTTATCAATGGTCATTTCCAAAATGAAATCACAAATACCCAATTCCTTTTCTATTAGTCCATGTGATTTTAGGTCGATCTCTTCCTCACAGTTTAACAACAACATTACTCATTACTTCTCCTAATTAGTGGCATTTCTTGAAAGATAGAGTTTCCTAGTTATGGTATTGTCCACATCAGTATTTGTCCTAGTGGAAATCCTTTTTTCCAGATAATATTATTCATGGATAAATATGTTATGTTTAAACTACATTAAGGTTGAGGCCCAGGGAATAAGAGTTTCGAAGCTTATGTCCCACAATAATGCAGTATGTGTTCAACTATATGACTGTTGTGTAAAGAAACTGATTCAAATTATTAGCTTTGCCTTTTTAACCTTTTGTGGGACCATCTCACAAAATTCGGCAAGTTAAATAGCATGGTTGCAATCAAAATTTCTCATTTGCTGTTGAGAATAATTTTAGCTCCTGTTTGACAACTATTATTTTGAAACTCTTTATTCTATTTTCATCGACACACTCACACAATAAAATATTCAGCATGTAAACCCAAAACTTTTTCTTACTTTTTAACCATACTTCCTCAAAAAATTCACTATTCACAACTTTGTTTAAGCCAAATAATAAACAGGGGTTTACTATAGAAAACTTGTTTCTAATATTAAGTGTTGAGTGTTCTGCAATATGATTCCAGAGCTTTGTCCAGAAAGACTTCTAACCTTGGAATTTCAGCAATTTTGGCTAATCTTAAAAAATTAGACATGCTTTTTTCTGTCACCAAAACTGAAAATCTGAAAAACTCTTTTAACTTTGAAAAACCCTCAGAGGTGTTTTGACAAAATAAGTTATTTAAGCTTAGCATCATATGACCTTTGATATCTAAAAGTAAATTCAAGCTTAACTCTGGTACTTGTGCAGGTACAAGCGTAGGTAGCTTCATGGTGTAGCAACCATTGCATAGATTTATGGAATTGCACGGGGAGTTCTGGTATTCTATTCTGAAGTTGATACTTCATGGCATAATTATAATTATTTTTAGTTTTTTTAATTGGGATTTAAGATTTTCAGCAGGATGGTTATACACTAAACAATGAGCGATGATTCAATTTTCGATAACACCCTTTCTTGAGCTAGTGTGGTAGCTGATGAAGTTTTGCCTGAGAAAATTGTGCAGTTGGAGTCTCATGGTTGTTTACTGAGACGTTTTAATTGTTGATCAACGAGATCCTTTGCATGTGCTTCTTTAGTTTTCTTTTTGGCATTTCCATAATTTTGTAAGCTATCACGATCTCTTATCTGCTTAGGTTTCATTTTGTGTTACATGGACCTCGCTCCTCTGCTTTATCAATGGTCATTTCCAAAATGAAATCACAAATACCCAATTCCTTTTCTATTAGTCCATGTGATTTTAGGTCGATCTCTTCCTCACAGTTTAACAACAACATTACTCATCACTTCTCCTAATTAGTGGCATTTCTTGAAAGATAGAGATTCCTAGTTATGGTATTGTCCACATCAGTATTTGTCCTAGTGGAAATCCTTTTTTCCAGATAATATTATTCATGGATAAATATGTTATGTTTAAACTACATTAAGGTTGAGGCCCAGGGAATAAGAGTTTCGAAGCTTATGTCCCACAATAATGCAGTATGTGTTCAACTATATGACTGTTGTGTAAAGAAACTGATTCAAATTATTAGCTTTGCCTTTTTAACCTTTTGTGGGACCATCTCACAAAATTCGGCAAGTTAAATAGCATGGTTGCAATCAAAATTTCTCATTTGCTGTTGAGAATAATTTTAGCTCCTGTTTGACAACTATTATTTCGAAACTCTTTATTCCATTTTCATCGACAAACTCACACAATAAAATATTCTGCATGTAAACCCAAAACTTTTCCTTACTTTTTAACCATACTTTCTCCAAAAATTCACTATTCACAACCTTGTTTATGCCAAATAATAAACAGGGGCTTACTATAGAAAACTTGTTTCTAATGAGCTTTGTCCAGAAAGACTTCTAACCTGGGAATTTCGGCAATTTTGGCTTAATCTTAAAAAATTAGACATGCTTTTTTCTGTCACCAAGACTGAAAATCTGAAAAACTCTTTAACTTTGAAAAACCCTAAGAGGTGTTTTGACAAAATAAGTTATTTAAGCTTAGCATCATATGACCTTTGATATCTAAAAGTAAATTCAAGCTTAACTCTGGTACTTGTGCAGGTACAAGCGTAGGTAGCTTCATGGTGTAGCAACCATTGCATAGATTTATGGAATTGCACGGGGCGTTCTGGTATTCTATTCTGAAGTTGATACTTCATGGCATAATTATAATTATTTTTAGTTTTTTTAATTGGGATTTAAGATTTTCAGCAGGATGGTTATACACTAAACAATGAGCGATGATTCAATTTTCGATAACACCCTTTCTTGAGCTAGTGTGGTAGCTGATGAAGTTTTGCCTGAGAAAATTGTGCAGTTGGAGTCTCATGGTTGTTTACTGAGACGTTTTAATTGTTGATCAACGAGATCCTTTGCATGTGCTTCTTTAGTTTTCTTTTTGGCATTTCCATAATTTTGTAAGCTTTCACTAAAATATTGTCATTGAGTTTATGAAAATAACTCCACTTCACATAAATTGATAACTTGACAATCGATAAAGAATTTGTCTAGTGATACATAATGGGGTGTACCGAATGGTGTACAACCCACTCACATGAGTGTGAGACCCATGTGAAAGAAATGATATTTTATTTGAGTGGGTCCCTTACGCATGTGAGTGGGGTGTACACCATTAGGTACACCCCAAAATGAATCATGATTATCTAACGTTTACCCCCATTTTTTATTTTTTGGCCCGAGGGGCGGGGAGGAGGTGTTTGTGTATATTACATTAGTCGGGCGAGAATGAAAGTGTTATTTCCCTCATTAGTTGTCCGTGCAAAAAAATTAAAATTTGCAAAATCATTTTAGGGTTTCCAACTGATACATTTATAGAGGAATATTATTCAAAGTCTCTCTAGGTGAACAACCTTATTATATTGATGTCATAGTTATCAGACTCGATCTTAAAAAATTATTGTATCATCAGGTTAATAGTTCGATTGGTGGGTCTATATATGTATATATATAGACCCATTTTATTTATTACAAAGATTGTGCACCCATTTTATTTATTACAAAGATTGTGCATATGTTATTAGGGCTGGATATGGTTTAGTGAGATTCTCGGGTTCAAATTTAATTATAGAATTGTTCAAGTTTGATTTCGATCGGTTTAGTTCGATTCTCTGAACCCGTACAATAATTAAAATTTTTAATATTTATAATAATGCTACATTATTTTAACTAATAACATGTACAATTTTAGCTTTTATAAAATTAAGTAGCCCCATTTTGTGAAATATTTTGCACTATTGAGTTGTTTATATATTTGATCTTTAATATTATAGAAAGAGAAAGGTAGCAAGCTTACAATGATGAAGAGATTGTAGTTGAACTTTCAATTCAATTTCTCCTAAATGATAGAAACAACATTACAGCAGATTAAGAGATTTGGATAAAAATTAGGTCAATTTAACTGAGTTGGGTTTAGGTTGAAATTTTGAAATAAGAAAATCATATTTTGGGTTTGGATTAAATTAATTAATTAACAAATTTAGTTAGAAAAAATAAAAAATATGACTTATTTAAGATATAAAAAAAATAGGAAGATTCATTCGGTTATTTGGTTTTTGGTCTTGAACCAATAATCAAATAAAATTTGTCGATTTTCAATTCAGATAGCAATTCGGGTATCTAATTTAAGAATAATTGCTCGATTTGGTTCAGTTCAAGAATAAATCGGTTCAAGAGTTTTGTCTAGTCGTAACCATAATGACCAAGGAAGGGGTATTATTTGCTCGAAGCCCAAGATTGAACACTTGCCATTGCAAATTGAAGAAAAAAAATTTGCACTGCACCTCGGTAAAATCGGTTCACTTCTGAACAGGTTTCGATTTTATCTAAAACCCATTTGAACCGGACAGTTGTTCTTGATCTGTTAACTTGAACAAATAATATACTCGGACTAGAATACTATCCACTTTGTCGGTTCGATTCGATTCGATTCGATTTCAATAACTATGATTGATGTTATTATTGTGTCTAGCATGAATTGAATTAAGATCATGTTTAAAATCTGCTCGGACCCACGACCCGACACTAAGATTTCCAAATCCCTTCTGAAAGGAAAATGGATAAATTTCATTTGCGATAATTATACTTTAGTGACAATTAGGTGATTATACAATTCATAAATATAACTTAATTTATTTTCAATCGAATAACTCCACTTCACATAAATTGATAACTTGACAATCGATAAAGAATTTGTCTAGTGATACATAATGGGGTGTACCGAATGGTGTACAACCCACTCACATGAGTGTGAGACCCATGTGAAAGAAATGATATTTTATTTGAGTGGGTCCCTTACGCATGTGAGTGGGGTGTACACCATTAGGTACACCCCGATGTACCACTAGCAAAACCTATCAATAAATAGGGATACATACA
The DNA here is from genome assembly GCF_002742605.1 of Olea europaea var. sylvestris. Classification (NCBI taxonomy): domain Eukaryota; kingdom Viridiplantae; phylum Streptophyta; class Magnoliopsida; order Lamiales; family Oleaceae; genus Olea; species Olea europaea. The sequence goes on along the minus strand of NC_036241.1, from coordinate 4,213,150 downwards.
ATTTTAATGAAATAAATAATGACCATCATTTTTTGACTTTTATGTCATTGATTCCCATTACTCTTTGAGTGACGGAATTGGATTGAGTTACTCTATTGAAAACAAATTAAAGTGTAGTTAATCAATTAAATAAAAATTTAAATGTGGGCAAATGAACATAGTTAGCGTACACTCGAATACCATTTGCATCTCTTTGGTTTTGTTGACTTAAAACTCCAAAGCCATTCCTAAATCTTCCCAAATCTCAGAATGACAACCCAAATTAACAAAATTCAGTGAAGAACACGAAGAAAAAAAGTGATCGCGAAACCACCATAAAACTGCCACGTAAGAAAGGCGTCTTTGATTATTCATTATAATTTTAAAAATGTCTTTAATGCTTACTATACATTTAAAGGTGTTTTTGATTGCTTATAGTAATTTAAGGTTGTTGAGTTTTGACTACTAAACTGGTAAAATTGACACCCTTGGAAATTTATGAATGTTGTTTCAAGTATCACTTGCACGCAATAAAATTTAATTTTACTATTCAATACATTTTGCAATATACTTGAGGTTTCTTGCAGTTCTTTCCATATTTAATCTATATTTAAAGCTAATTTTTTAAAGAGAAAATCAAGGATAGGAGCTAGAACTTATGAAACCTTAATTTTAAATAGAGAGAGACATATTTCATCCATATTACATTAAAAAAAGAAAAAATGAAAAAAAAAAGTGTACTAGAATTCTGTCATCAATAAAAAAAATAAAAATAAATAAATAATAAAAAATTGAAGCAGACCAGTAAAAAAAGGTCCTTTCTTCTCTTTCTTGTCTTTTCCTTTTGTTTACCCCTCCATTCAGGAGCTTCGATTAGAGGACAATTGGCCACAAAGGAGTTGTTCATCGGATTGAATATGTTTTCATATCAAGCTATATAATTCTCCACTAAATAGCACCCGGCCAAAAAAATAATAATAATAAATAAATTTTGTTGTATACAAGTGATAATTGAAACAACATTCCTAAACTATTAGGACGGATGGACATCAATTTTACAAGTTTAATGGCCAAAACTCCACCATCTGAAAATATAATAAGCAATCAAAGATATCTTTTAAAACACGTTGAACAATCAAAGATGTCTTTTAAAACATATTGAGCAATCAAATACACATTTCTTACGTAGCAATTTGCATAATGTTGTTTTGGCTCGACATTCAATCTCATTTCATAAGAACTGTGAATGCATATCATGCCGTGAGTAACGTCCAATACTTTCATAAGAATAGTAAATAAAACTCGACATTTAAAACTTTAATAAGTAGTCGAAGACACAAACATAATTTAGTGATTAGTGAGATAATTAAGTCCCTGTTTTGATGGCCATTGTTGTATAAAAATGATGTCTTGAATAGCATTTTTTTTTCCTTTTTTTATAATGTGTGGTTAAAAAATATAAAAAATTTCAAGACACACAAACAAAATATTTTATTGTATGAATGTGCAGTTGAAAATGAGTATAGAAATAAATAACTTTCCTACATATATAAAAGAGCAAAAGAATTGCCCAACAAGTGTCACAAATATGTATCATCCTCCATTTTTTTCCCTCTCATTCATCATTAGCGGAAAATGATGTTGGGCCATTAGAAGAAAGCATGAGGAAATCTCCATTTTCCCCCCAATTTACCATTCTTCCACTACCCTTCTTCTTCATCTTCTTTCCCTTCTTTCCAAAAATCCAAAATATTGAAATCTCGTCGGAATTCGAATTGCAAAAGAAGGCCCAAATTGCAGTGGACGGGGTTGGTCAGTTAGTCTTATGTCAGTTGATTACTTTCTTTTTATTTTTTGTCTAAATCAAATGAGAAAAAAATCAATCGAATTTGAAAAATTTTATTCGGTCAGATTTGAATACGGGGTAGGCATGCGAGACGTGCACCGCGGAGATATGTGGTCTCCGCGATGCTTGCTTTCCACGCAACAAGAATTTAAAGTAAATTAAAAAATATGTAATTTAACTTAATAATTAAATGCATATGTTAAAATTACCTTGGATTCTTGCACAAAAATAGAGGTGCAGGGGTTTGAATTTTCCCAATATCGACAAGGTAGCTAATAGAGGTCGTTGTAAAAGTCCGAGTTAATTGATCCAAAGGTCACTGAACTTAGGTCCATGTCTTTGATTGGTCACTGAAACTTAAAATGTCGAGTTTTGATCACTAAATTTAGGTCCAAGTCTTCGATTGCTCTCTGAATTTAGAACACAATGTCACTTTTAAAAGTTTAGTGTCACTTTTTATTAAACAATAACATACAATATCACTTTTATTAAAAATTGATGTTTGCCACTAAAAAAAGTGATAGAAATCAATAAGGTAGCTGAAAAAAGTGACAAACGTTAAAAATGTGATAAAATTTGAGAAAAGTGTTAAAATTCAAAGAAGCGACGAATTCAAAAAAGTTACACAATAAAAAAAAGTAACAGAAAATAAAAAAGTGACAAACACTTTGTTAAAGGAAAGAAATCAACACAATCTTCGTATTGATTTCATTAGCTATAAGAAGGCAATTTGTATATGGTAGGGCTTAATCTTAGGCCATAAATTATGGATCTAATGTGTAAACATCTTGTATAAATCATGTAACTTGATTTAGTGAATGGTAAGAAAATTAATTCTTCATATTCAATTTCTCTTTATGGTATCAGAGCAAGAGTTCTTGGAGACCTAGAATTTTACACAAACACAAAACACCATGGCAGGCGACGAGGGACGAGAATCTGTTGATCATGACAAGACTTCTGCACCTTCAAGAGTTCCAGAACCATGGGAGAATCCCAACCATCCCTTATTTCTCCATCATTCAAATCAACCTGGTGCAGTACTTATATCACAAACCTTGATGGAAGACAATTATACAACATGGAGTCAATCCATGAGTATGGCACTGACAATCAAAAACAAGAAGGGGTTCGTAGATGGATCCAATTAAAGGCCAACTACCAGGATTGAAGAACAACAGCAATGGGATCCCTGCAACACTTTGGTTAAGACATGATTGTTGGGATCGATGTCAAAGGAAGTCTTTGGCAGCGTGGTTCATTGCAAAAATGCGAGTGATATGTGGCTCGAATTGCAGGAGCGCTTTTCCCATACAAACACAGTTCAACTATTCAACATAGAAAATGCGATCCATGGCTGTGTGCAAGGCACGGGTTCTGTCACGGGCTTCTTCACCAGACTCAAAAGTCTCTGGGATGAAAGAGATGCACTTTGTGGGGTTCCACCTTGTAGCTATGATGCAGCCACAAAAATCAAGGCGTACATGGAGAACCAAAAGACCATGAAGTTCTTAATGGGACTTAATGACAATTATGATGCAGTCCGAAGCAACACAGTGGCAATAGATCCAACTACCAAATGTGAACAAGTCTTATTCAATGGCATTGTGCCATGAAAAGCAGGCAGAGGCTTCGAATGGAAAAATCATCGCTCAACTAGAAGCGGCGGCCTTTACTATAAAGAAGGGAGGCCGTGATTCGGATGCAGGAAAATTCGAAGTGAGATGTGAGAAGTGCAACATGACTAATCACAGAACTAAGAATTGCAGGGCCCACCTCAAGTGTAACTTCTGTGGGGGGAAAGGGCCATTTTTACGACTATTGTAGAAGAAGAAAGGCTGCCATGGAAGAAGAACAGAGAAATTCAATGGGGAACCATGTGGCTTCCATGTATGGCAGAAGGTTGGATGGAAACAATTTTCCATTCTCACAGGAAGAATGCAAGGAGCTTGTTGAGTTACTAAACAAAAAGAAGGCAACCAAAGTCAATCATGCCGATAATGTTTCAAATTATGATGAACTCTCAGGTAAAGCTTTTTCTATCACTCAAAATGGCAAGAAAAATGTTTGGATATTGGATAGTGGTGCTAGTGATCACATAGTTTATGCTCCTTCTCTTCTTACCTATTTAAAACCTGTGCACAATCGTTTTGTCAAATTACTAGATGGTACTACGACTCAAGTCACCCATATTGGAAAAGTAGTTTTCACTCCTCATTTCATTCTACACAAAGTTCTATGCGTGCCATTCTTTTATTTGAACCTGATCTCTATTAGTAAACTAGCACTTGATTCATTTTATATCACTATCTTTCTCAGACACTTTTGTTTCATACAGGACCTACGATCGGGGGAGATGATTGGGACGGGAACTTCTATTGCCTCAATCCAATACAGAAAGGAACATGCAACTCAGTTCACCGTCAGACACCCAACCTTTGGCACCAACGGCTCGATCATCCTTCCATCAAAGTTTCCTTGTTATTTCCCTTTTCTGCAAATAAATCATGTGATGAAAATCAGTGTCCTATTTGCCCTTTGGCAAAATAAACTAGAATGTCTTTTCCCTTACGTACTATCTCAAGTGTGTCTTCTTTTAATTTAATACATGTTGACGTTTGGGGTGGCTATCATGAACCTTCGCTTACTGGTGCAAAATATTTCCTTACCATAGTTGATGATTATACTCGGTGCACTTGGGTATACTTGATGAAACATAAATCAGAAACACAAAACCACCTAATCAATTTCATTCATTTGGTTGAAACTCAATTTGATAAGAAAGTGAAAATTGTGCGTAGTGACAATGACCCCGAGTTTACACTCAAACATTTTTACTCATCAAAAGAGATAGTTCATCAAACTAGTTGTATCAACACACCACAACAAAATGGTGTAGTTGAGCACAAACATAGGCACTTGCTCAATGTTGCTCAAGCAATTCTTTTTCAAGCCAACTTACCTAAACGTTTTTGGGGAGATGCCATACTTACTTCAGCATATCTCATTAATAGAACTCCCACATTACTTCTTCAAGGAAAAACACCCTTTGAAATGCTTTTCCATAAACCACCGAATTACTCTCATTTACGAGTATTTGGTTGTTTGTGTTTCACATCAACTCACCCTTCCAAACCCACCAAATTTGATCCGCGTGCAACTAAATGTGTCTTCTTAGGTTATCCTCATAATGGAAAACAAAGTTTTTGTTTCAAGAGATGTGGTATTCTTTGAGGACACTTTTCCATTCCAGTCAAACCCTCACTCGACTTCTCAAACTGATGCGTCCATCCTCCAAAACCTAACACCCTCACACTCATTTGATATTGAACCTTTATTCTCATCTCCCTCCAACTCTAGAGTCCCACTGCTTGAAAACACTCCACCAGATCTCCCTTCCACTACTGATTTATCAAGTCATCCCATCATTGACCCAACTACACCATCACAACCACCAACTGCCTTACCTATCTCTTCTCCCACGATAGTAACACAAACTTTGCCCCCACGTAGGTCAACACGTTCTACCAAGACCCCAACCTTTTTGCAGGACTTTCATGTTAAGGCAGCCCTCCCTTCGAGAACCGCACCATCAACTCCACCGGACATAGGTACTGTTCACTCTCTTTCCCAAGTCTTATCCTATGATCGACTTTCATGTAACCATAGAGCTTTCACCACTAATATTTCCACCCAGAAGGAGCCTACTTCTTTTTCATAGGCTGTCCAAACTCCACAATGGAGAGAAGCTATGCATAATGAGATTCAAGCCCTCCAAGCAAATAACACCTGGAGCTTGGTTCTACTACCATCTCATAAACAGCCAATCAGTTGCAAATGGGTGTACAAGCTCAAACTGAATCCAGACGGAATAATTGACCGTTACAAAGCACGGTTAGTTGCTAAAGGGTACAGTCAAGTTGAGGGAGTTGATTACAGAGAAACATTTGCACCGGTTGCCAAGTTAACAACGGTGCGTGTGCTTCTTAGCCTTGCTGCTTTACAAGACTGGCACGTGCACCAACTTGATGTCAACAACGCATTCCTCAATGGAGATCTTTATGAGGACGTATACATGAAGATTCCACCTGGTTTCGGACGAAAGGGGGAGACTCGAGTCTGCAAGCCTCACAAATCCATTTATGGTTTAAAGCAAGCCTCAAGGCAGTGGTTTCTTAAACTATCAACAGCCCTCAAATCTGCTGGGTTTCATCAATCTTGGTCAGACTATTCATTGTTCGTCCGAAATCGTTCAGACAGATTCACAGCATTGCTGGTTTATGTTGATGATGTGATCTTGGCAGGAAATAGTTTGGAGGACATCACAGACACCAAACAGTTTCTTTCAAGTCAGTTTAAACTAAAGGACATGGGACAACTGAAATACTTTTTGGGCATAGAGGTTGCAAGGTCTAAGCAAGGTATTACATTATGTCAGAGGAAATATGCCTTGGAAATTCTTGAAGTTACTGACTTTCTCGGTGCTAAACCCTTACGCTTCCCAGTTGATCAGAACTTGTCACTAACACAGACGAATGGTGAATTATAACATGATCCATCCCAATATCGAAGACTTGTAGGGCGGCTAATATATCTCACAGTTACGAGACCAGATCTTGTGTACACCGTTCACATATTAAGCCAATTCATGGACAAGCCTAGACAACCTCATCTTGAAGCTGCACACAAAGTCTTGCGGTACATCAAGCAAGCACCTGGCCAAGGGATTCTTTTACCTTCCAAAGGACCATTGGAACTAAAGGCTTTTTGTGATGCTGACTGGGCTCGCTGTAAAGACACAAGAAGACCCTTGACTGGGTATTGTATCCTACTTGGACATGCACCAATCTCTTGGAAGACAAAGAAACAAAGTACAGTTCCGCGTTCAAGTGCAGAGGCAGAATATCGTTCCATGGCCACTACATGTTGTGAATTAACTTGGCTGCAAAATATATTGAGAGATTTGAATGTGTGTCAAGCTCAACCCGTCAAACTATTTTGTGACAACCAAGCTGCTATACATATAGCTTCGAACCCAGTTTTTCATGAGCGCACAAAACATGTAGAGATTGATTGCCATGTGGTACGTGAAAAGGTGCAAAAAGGAGTAATTAAAACAGCATACATCGGAACCACTGATCAACCAACAGACTTGTTCACTAAGCCATTGAGTTCGACACAATTTGATGCATTACTTAGCAAGTTGAATGTAATCAATATACATTTCAACTTGAGGGGGAGTGTTAAAGGAAAGAAATCAACACAATCTTCGTATTGATTTCATTAGCTATAAGAAGGCAATTTGTATATGGTAGGGCTTAATCTTAGGCCATAAATTATGGATCTAATGTGTAAACATCTTGTATAAATCATGTAACTTGATTTAGTGAATGGTAAGAAAATTAATTCTTCATATTCAATTTCTCTTTACACTCAAAAAGAAACAAACTTCAAAAAAGTGACAGAAAACAAACATAGAAATTCATAATACATTTACCTAGTACTAGAAAGTCTATCTGGTTTTCCTATAGTATGCTGTTTGAGTATGTAAAGGAAGAAAGGAGCTCAACTGAAATCACACTTTTTAACTTAAGCAGAGACTTCTTCAGTTGCGAGCTTCGATAGAAATGTACATCTTTCGAAACAACTCCATTAAACATATCTATGAGACAATATGTGTTCATTCTGTTTCAATTACTTTTTTTTTTCTCAATTTTTCCCAAACTTCAGGTCCTCTAAGATGAGAATTTACAATAGTCCTAACAATTTTTTAATTTTTTTTAATTTTTTTATGTTTTTCTCTGAGCTTGTTGAGAGAGTTCTCAAGGCCAAATTTTTATCTACTGCTTTTTCTTCTACAAGCCATTTGTACAATGAAAGTCTAAGCTTTACCCTCTCAATTGTATAAGAGATATATGATGGAAAAATGTATCAAAGAGGACACTGGGTAGCCCAATTCACTTACAAGATAATCAATTTTTGATTCGATTACATCCTTTTATTAACGTATTAGTTTCGATTGTGAAAGGTTTTACTTTGTTTTAAGAGTATTAATCTAATTGTTTGCTTTTTTTAGAGTAGTGGGGCTAATTTCCTCGACCTTTATTGGTCACTTAACTTGTCACACTCGAGTAATTGAATTTTAATTTAATATTATTCAGTTTGTTAGCCCTTCTTACTAAAATTAACATTTCAATCTTACGTGGATGTTAAAATTGACGACAATATAATAAATATTTTATCTAATTAAGTCATGATTGCAAAGTTTTAAATTAATCATCATGTGACAATTCATTATCAGGTAGCACTTATTTTCATATTTAACTAGAAACGTAAAACATATCGAATTATCATCAAATTTTAGTATTCATGAAAAAATTCGGATTGGGACATTAACAAGGGCTAATAGACTGGCTTACATTGAAAGTGAATTGAAGTTCAAATTAAGACAAATTAAAATTGAGTGACCCAATAGAAATTTCACTTAAAGTTCAGTGGCCAAATAAAATTACCATCGCACAAAAATACAATTTAAGTAAATGTATTTCATTGTTAAAAATATTAACAATTCTTTATGAATTTTTTTAATGTGAATTGATAAAAAAAATTTGTACGGTCTCTTTTACTTAATCATGCTAGTACTAATACATATTATTATTGGATATATCGTTAATATATTCCTTCTATTTTTCAAATTTTTATAGAATTTTTTGATCCATCATCCATAGAAGAAAATTTTCGATAACTTCTTGATCCAGTATACTAAATTTATTGGTCGTTAGTTTCCCGTCTTAAAACGCGTTGTAGAAAGGAACAAAAGGCAAATTTATTGCTTCTCTGTGGTATCTCACTGTCTATTGTGTTTTATGGCATTCTTGTTCATGGTTTAATATTATTTATTATCATTCGAAGAGACTTTAAGAAATAAATAATTACTGTCTGATTACTCTATTTTAATTGCCAAAAGGAAATTTTTTATTTAAAAGTTAGTAATATTATGTGAAAATGAGGTAATGTTTGGGATGGGGTTTTCAAATCCTTTGTTGATATCTTTGTAAGTACAATATCATAAATTCATTCAATTTGCATCCCAGAAAAAGAAAAAGAAAGAAAATCCATCCCAAATTTTATGCATTCAAGCCTACTATCTATTTGAACTCAAATATTTATGCAGTTCTCCATTGCATCTCAATCTGGATTCGACCATTCTTTGAGTCGATGAGGTTGTACCTCTCGTTGATCCGTTTGTTGGTGACAACATCCGAGAGGTATATATCCACGTAGCCTAGAGTTTCCTAGCACAAAATATTTCAACATTGTTTACTTTAACCGACAATCATAGTACAAGAACATTTAGGAAAAGAATACCTATGTTTCAAACATGAAGAATCCATATTCAAGAAAAATAAATCCTAGGTGTCGCGCCCCAAAATGAACATAGCAGAATGAGGGGGGTGAGATGGCGTTTAAAAAAGTCAGCTTATGGTCGAGGTTTGCTCGGCCACATGAGCAACCAGAGCCGAACAGCACAACACCAATGAGTCTGGGAGCACAAGCTCGGGCCACAAGGTGTTCAACTCGGTGATGGTGTAATTTACAGCTACAACAAGACAGTAATGCGCATGAGACTCAAGCACTCAAAAAAGAAGCTTGAAATCTCTCTCTACCAAGTAGGAAAATGTTTCGGATTTAGTCGCAAAATATTTTATCGTGAGAACGTTCTGTTAAAATGAGATACAGAAAAAAGAGTTTTGTAAAAATGATTGTCAAACAGGAGCTTAAAGTTTTGGGGGAGTTCATGGAAAAAGGCATCAATAAGGTAAGGTGTGGGGGTTTTATGAGCGGCATTCAGAAAATTATAGGGTGAAATTTGGGGAGAGTGGCTGTTCAGCAACATTGTAATTTCATTTCTAACTTTCATTGCAATTTCATACTGTTTTCATTCAATCATAACTACAAAACAAATCAGGTTCCTATCAGAGAACTACTATGATATCATGATGTTTTCGAGGTTTAAAATCCCACAGTACATGAATTGCACTAAAAAGTGGGGGCAAAGGGATAACTAGAGCCACGAGAGATTGTACCTTTGGGTGTCGTAGACCCATTCTTGATGAAGTACTAACTACTTCAACATGAATCCTGTTGTTAGTGGGCGGCTCCTCTAATGTGAACTGAAACTCCTCCTCCCACCTTGGATCTCTGCTTTTCTTCACAGGCTGCAGAGCAATAAATAATAAATTTGTAGTTTTCAGAATTAAGACATCAACAAATACCTAAAATATTACCCACACAACACTCACAACCAAGACTGTCCATTACAATTACAAAGGTTCAATTTTTTTATATATGTTTCAATGGTCTTTAGCTAAAGGTAGCTCAAAAATGTTTTAATGGTTGTTTGCTTGTATGTTTCTCATGTCAAGTGCACCATATTGGACACTAGAAAATATAAGAATATGAGAAGTATAATTGTAAAAGCAAGGCCGAGATCAGATTTCCATTTTATGCATGCTGCTGTAGTTCACCTTAGTTCTCTTCTCCTCCCCTCTGAAGAGTAAGCGGACTGATGGATTTGTGTGGTGCTTCCCTTCAAGATCTTGGCCTTCATGGACTATAACAACGAGCAAACCACCACCATCAGGTGTTCCTTCGGGAGCCTTTTGCATGTTATTTGAATCTTCATTATCATTCGGTGCCTCATTATCATCGAAAGGTTTGTACTCGACCTCGAGTACAAGTTGTCCTCTTGACTTATCATTCTGAGCATCACCTGAGTTCGGATTTTTAAGAAGTTGAAGAGTCAAAACTTTTGGCTCCTCTGGAGTGAGATCTTTTAGCGGGACAATATTCAAGCCCATTTTGTCATGTGATCCGACCTAAATAAATGGCATCATCTTTAGAATCAATAATGAATAAGAGGGAGAAAATGGCTGGACAAATATCCCAAAATCAACTTTTTTGAAGCATAATCTTCAAGATGCCCACCTCAGGTGGAGGCCGAATTAATTTTTTCATTGAAGCTCCTCATTACATGCATGGATTTCATAAATGGGTGTTGCCAAGGCTTGAACTCAGAACTTAATATGCTACTATATTTAACCATCTCGTCTAGAAGCTTAAGCTATTAAAGTGAGGATGTGCCGATTTGTTTAAATTTGATCATAAAAAATTCAATAGACATCATAACTCAGTAAAATTATGATGAGAACGAAACAAATAACCTGTTCCCAGTCGTAGACAGAAAACTGTAAAACTTGAGCTTCAGGGTCCTTGACAACGAAATTAAATTCCTCGTTCCATTCGGGGTTCAAGTTTTTGTGTTTGACGGTTGTTTTCTTTGATGGAAGTTTCTCTTCACTAAGTTTTAGCTTTACATAAGGATCCGATGCTCCCAAAAGATCTTTCTTCTTTAGCTTCATGGCTCTGACAACTTTCACGTTAAGAATCCCAACTGGTTTCTTCATTGCTCTATCAATTGACAAAGCAGAATTTGTTTGATATTAGAAAAAAATTGCTACAATTGGACATTGTTTGAAATAAAAAGCGTGGGGTTTACATATGGACTTACTTTGCAGAATCCATTATTTGAATCTCGAGTCTTTTGGGCCATAGATACATATTTGCGACCTGATCTTTAATCAATTGCTGAAGAAGCAAAAAACTAATTATGGTGAAGCAAGAAAGATTGTAGCGAATGTACTGAAAAATATATACTCTAGTATGCCAAGATGAGAATTGGAGGTGCTTAGACCAATCCTGTAAATGTAAAACTACAAACATCAAACCCCCAAAGCATGATTTAGAGCATAATTTTTCAAGTAATGGAAAACTGTCGCCTTTGAAAATGTACTTATATAAGCCAATTCATCTTCTTTATCAAACCACTGCATTTTCAAAAATTAATTTACTAAATGAAATTTGGCATTCAAACTCAAACATACAACAAGAACAACATATTAAGCCCTTTTCTCGACATTTTGGGGTCCGCTACGTAAACCTATTTCCGCCATTTGATTGGCTCGTAACTAGATCGAAAATTTAAAGAAGTTAGATCCTTAGCAACTACCACAAGTCACGTTAGTTTTGGTGTACCCCTTCCTCTTCTAACTATTCCATCGAGATCACATCACTCTAATGAACGGAAGCTTTTTTAATTCTACACTAAATCTATCTCAAGAATAAAGAATGGGAAAAAAATGACAAAGAAAATGTAGGAAAGGAGGACAGGATTATACCTGAACAAACCTATATAGCCCTGGAATGGACATAACATCTGCATTTAGCAACTTTAGTCCAAAGTCAACATGAGGCTGCAATGTCAGGATTAAGAGAAATAATCAGAATTCGCAAAGTCTAAAATTTTTGACAGTCAACAAGTACTAAGATAAAAGATTGAAAGAGAGAGTATATAGTTATCTAGATTGCTTACAAATTGTATGTCAGCCAAAAATTGGAACATCATCTGTTAGCTGTAATATCTTTTCAATTATTTGAATAACAAAAAGGTTCAATAGTCATAATGTTTGAAAAATATCTCAAAAGCCCAAGATTCAAATTCTTTACAACCTGTTAAACAAAATTAGGTTTTTTCTCTTTTAACAATATCACCAATAAGAATTGAGCATTTCAATGCACACCTTCTCCATGAGAGAAACAAATATGTTAGCGAAACAAGGAAAGCTCGGGACAAGCGGCTTTAATGTGATACGTGGAGAAGCAAATACTTGCAAGTCAAGCACCTGAAATAATCCCAATGAAAATGATTTTGGATCAGGTATTATTGAGGGGCAACAATGGTTTCTAATTAAGCTAATTATGAGCAAAGTACAAGGGAGGAGACAGAGAGGGGTGGAGAAGGAATTTGTTGCACTTAAAAAATATCATTCAAGTTTTTCCTCCATAATCGAGTGAAATAACACCTGGACAGTAGCTTGCAACCCAAATGCCTTAGCAGCGACAAGTATGTTAGGATTAGATGCCCACTTCAGGGCTAGTTCCATTATCAACTCCTTCTCCTCAGTGGAGTACACTTTTATTCCTGGCATGATGTGGTAGCTTAACGGTTAGAAGAAGCAATTGACAAATACAAAGAGAAAAACTAATTCAGCAAGACATGTTGTGTGCTTTCAGAAACACACCATGGGAGGGGAAAAATTAAAAAAAATCTCGTTTTTACTTCTTTTTCCTTGAGAACGCCATGAGAAAAAAAGGTTGCCGTAGCTTAACAACAATATGTTTAGCCTCATTCCCAATAAATTTAGGGCCACCTTATTCTCAATAGTTTAGCCGCAGCTTCCCAGCATAAGCATAACAATTTTTCCAAGGTTGAGTGCAAAAGATATATCATATGTATGTATAAATACAATAGAGGAAGTTTTCCTGAATAAATCAATCATGCGAATCACACGCTGGTTGTACCACTAGTGTCAAGTCTATACTCTTAGCTAACGATACATAATAGAAAAAAATAAAAAAATAAAAACCATAATCATTGACACAGATAAAAATCATAGTTGAAAAATTCATTTGGACAATTTACAGCTGGATTGATGTGAGTTTATGTTTTTAACCATCTATGGTGTCTGTACCCAGAGAGAATGAGTATTTAAACCTTGAAAAGTAGGTGGTAAGGAGCCCAAAGTTAATACTTCAAATTCCACTGAATCAATTTTGTATTTAGGAATTTGCTCAGCTATGATTGGCTCTGCTATTTGCTTTACCGTCTTGCAAATTGCCTGAGAACCTTAAATTGTTGAAATTCAGTCTAAAAGACAAATATACCAGCATGTTTGGCTAAGCATAAAAAGTTTACGCGTAAGTAAATAAGTTTTAAACAAATGATATCTTTATTGATCAAAGTTAGAAATAAGTACATTACTTGTTTCAATAGTAAGGTAAGAATTACTTTTAAAGATTAGTGACATTTTTAGAAAAATGTAACATATTTGAACTTGTTTAGTAATGAAAGATACTTCAAATATCTTTTACATCTTTTAAAAGTTAGGAAAAAAAGCTCTACATCCAAAGCGTGCGAAAAACATACCTTATTTAAATATGGCCACATTAATTCTACAAATTTGTTCAGCCAATCAATCTGCAGGAAAATAGTTAGGGAAACAGCAATTTTAAACTACAACAGGCTATGAGAGGAATAGTAATTGTCTTCCTGAAAAAATTATGCCATCTAGTACAGAAAAATATGAACTTACCCGATCATAATCTGGATTTTTAATCCAAAGGGGTATTTCTGGGAGCAGTTTTTGAAGAATGTCAGAATCTTGCTCAGTTAATGGACGGATATCAGGATCCTGAACATATTACATACTCAAAACTCGTCCTTATTCATTATTCAATAATCATAAAGGAAAACTGTGCTTGTCTCAGCTTAAAGCCGGCTAGCCATCATATATTGACAGGTTATTAAAGTAGTTTTGCCACCAACTTTCAATTAACATGAAATCAGTTACAAATCCATGCAACAACCATGAAGGCTTTGTTGTACAATGGTCTAAAGCAGTGAGAAAAAAAATTCTCTTCTGATCAATATTGTGAAAAATCTTACCAAATTTTCAAGTCGAGGCCTTAAACTTCAAAGTTTTCTTCCTAATTTAACAAACTTCTTGCATAATTTGGAGAGGATAAGCCTCTTTAATTTGAGATCAAGCCTCAAGTTCTTAAATCAAATTAACAAAGCTTAAAAGCATTCAGTATATTTCTTTGTCATTTCCTCGTTTCGGACAAACTTTAGGAATTAAGTGTATAATTTATCACCCTCTACATGAAACATAAGTAGCACTGTGGCATATTCCATATACTCATCCTATGTTCAAATATGCCATACAGACTGGACTGTATTGGACAGTATTTAGGAAGTAAAATAAGCTAATATCTTGTATTTTACACAGAGAAGTCCAGTCCTGTCTTATACTAAACGATGTATTTATCAAATTAAGTACACAAATTTCCCCATGAAAAGGCAACACAAGCTATAAGATGCTTCCTCACTTTGTGTATAAATACACTGCATAGAATTCATCAATTAAATTAAAGAAAACTAAATAGCAGCATTTGGAAGCAAGAAATTCTAAGAAAAAAACAAAATAGAAAATAGAAATTTCTACCTTAACATCAGTTGGCTGCAAGTAGATGAAGAGGAAATAACCAATCACAAGCCCAAATACGGTACCTACCCCGAACCCCAAAAATCCCATTACAGTGCTTATCATACCCATATTTATTCTTGGTCACCCACAAAAACGTTTCCAAAATCACAGCAAAACAAGCCCACAATCACACACTAAGGGATCAAAAGAATACAAATAGAAGGGCCTTCACGTTTCAATTCGATTGGAGAATATAGGTAAAAGAAAACGGGTTAAAAATGGCCATGATGTTGAATTAATGATGAACCAATAACACGAAAAGGCTGGAATTTATGAGATTTTAAGATGAACATTATGAGGAGAGCAATAAAATAAACATTAATGCATGGGGGAAAATTTTCTAAATTAGCGACACATGGATTGGATCCACACATAACGGATTTTGTAACAATCAAGAGCGTAGAACGGAGAGTCTCAGATGCATGTAACGTGTCTTGGCTTTCCATTTTCCATGGGAGGGTGATAGTGAAGTAAAACTGTGAAAGTAATTTTTCAAGAAAATTTTTTAAAAAGTAAGTTTGAAAATGGTATTTAACAAAATATGAAATTAGCCTTGCCCCATTTTTTTGGAAATGAAAATGGGTGGAATAATATTTAAAAAAAAATGAGTGATTGAAAAGGAAGAAAATTTTTTTTATTTACATATAATATTATTTTATGAAAAATTGTGTGATTAAAAATATGAGATTGAAAAATGTAATGAGGTCAAACGAGAGCTTAAAATAAGATTATTCCTAATCTATACTATTGCAAGGACCCTAATCATGAAAATAGAATTGACACGAAATGTCTTGCTGGATGCCATGTTGTGGTCCAAGGGGTCCGAGATGTAGCGCTGGATATGATCCAACTCTATTTGGTTCTAAAGCATCGAACTTGAATTTTTGGAAATTTAGTAAGTGGATAATTCGAGTCTAAATTTAAATATAGTTCATGTTCGTTCCATTCGGTTCATGTGTTCCATAAAATAGTTGTTGAATTCTTCATAGTTTTAAAGGCTGTTTGATGCACATTATTTCTGCATTATTAGAAGATTTTTTACCGTTGAAAAGCCCCACCTATTGACTTCTCTCTCACAATGCCTTGGATTTGTGTGCTTCAACAGTAAGATTTTTCATTTTTTTGGACCAATAATGAGCCCCAAACAGGCTCTTAATTGTTACAATTACAAGAAAGAGTATAATGACTAGCTCACAATAATGAAAAGAGGAATAGCTGGGCTTTCACTTTGATTTTTTTAGAACTGTAGAAACGACACCATGGTAAAATAATAGATTTGGGTAAAATTTATGTCAATTTGATTAAATTGGGCAATGTTGAAAATTAGAAATAGGAAAATCATATTTTGGATTTGAGCTAAACTAATAAATTAGCAAATTTATATAGAAAAAAAATAATAACTTGACTTACTTAAAATAAAGAAATTAAAATTTAGGAAAATTTGATCCTTATTCGGTTTTGGGTATAGAATCGAAAACCGCATCAAATCCATCAGTTCTCGATTTAGATATCCTTTTAAATATTTAACTAAAGAAGAATCACTCAGTTCGGGTCGGTCCGATTCGATTTGATTTTGTTTGGGAGTTTTGTTCGGCCATAGTGAGATGTATGGACAATGCTTAAATTTGGTGTGCAATGAAGCAAGACATGATTTGAAAATGCAACGCATGCGAGAAATGGAGGCATGACAATGCTATATTTACATGATGGCCACATCACATCAAATGATGGAATTTGGGGATGCAAGTCACATTTGACATTGGTCAATGGGTTGATGCTAGCAAATGTTCATAAGCATTGAGACCTTACCGTCCATCTAACTTTAGTTCACGAATTCATTGTATTTCGACGCAGAAGCAAGACATGTGCAGCATTACAATGCAGTTTCAAATATTGTTGGGGGCACTTAAACAAGAAGGTTAAAATTACATAGATATCGAACTTCTCTAATAATACATATTTCCTTAGAATACCTACGGAGTCGAAATATTAGTTATCGGCGATAATCTCTATCTAGTTTAAAGGCCTCAATTTCAATATAAGCCTTCTCATTTTGCTTCGGGCTCCGTGTAGCATAATATTTCAAAAAAATAAAAAAATAAAATAAAATAGATGAAGCAATATTATGATCAAATCGAAATAGCAATACAAAATTTCAACCCTAGAATCAACAAAACATTGAAGTCCTTCATTTCACATGAATATAAAACTCGAATGTGGACAAAAGTTACATGATGAAATAATTATTGTCCACCTGGGCTCCACCATGTCGCCACGAAAGGTGCCCATTGGAGCACTTATACCTTGGCCGCTGAAGAAAACAAGCCAAACTCATGCCTCATCCATCAAGGCTCTCCTTAGAAAAAGGTGTCGTTCAGCAAGCATTTGACAATTGCCCCAATCGTGGTATTACATGACAAATTGGAATCCTCGAACATATACGCTAATTTAATAACAAAGCTTGACACCATCAGGGACAGAGCTAGACATTTGGTATTGTGAGGTCAAAAATTGAAATATAATTTTTTTTAAAATAACATATCATTAATTACTACTGAGCCTGTGTGCAAATCAGCAAATGGGCTTGGCAAATGGCAGCCCATAGACAGATAGACAGGCAGACAATGGATCAATGTTATGTTTAATTGGACTTGCGATGTTTGGATAACTTAAAAATAAAAATAAAAAATAATCTGAAAATTCTACAAGGTCAACTGACCCCACATGACCCCATGTGGGTCTGTCCTTGGACACCATCAACATTAATGTGAGTGCTGTAAAATGTCACTGAAACAAAAACCACAATGAGAATATTGGAACTTGAATTTAATCATGAATTTCAACTCATGAAAATGGCCAAGAGTCCCTCAAAACTTGTCTATAAATAGAGTCATTTACACAACGAAAAGGAGAACTGAAAAATGTGATAAAAGAGATAAGTCTTCAAGATTGAGAATACGTAACATCCATTTTCCTCTCTTAAAAAAATTGCCTTGGATCAAGGCAAAATTCTTCAAATCTTATCATTCTCCAATTGAAGTGCTTTTTCGGCTAATATAATGCTAGAAAAACCATCCTTCTTCATTCTCTAAAATACTCATTAAAACGTAAGCCTAAACTCCCTCCGGAAAGGAAAAATCCTGTTAAAAAACTTGTTGTTTCTTTTAAAAAATAATTTTCATTTTTTGAGGTAAACAGATCCAAAGGGTCGATACTTGTTTGTAAGTGAAATTTTATGTAGATATTTAGATGTGATATTTGACTTTTTCTTAGTAAGTTAGAAAGGATTCAGAGATTATTTGTTAGAATTAGCTAAAGTGCACATGAGTTGCCTTTAGCATCCGATTCAAGTGGGAGTGATCCATTTTCAAATAACTTGATTTCCAAAAACTCTTTTCTTTATTAAAAAAAAAAAATGATGCAAGTAATGGAAGTAACGGTAAAGTATAGAAAACCCAACTAAACCTTGAATCTGGTAGATGTTCCAGCTGAACATTAAAGTTTTTTGAGAATATTGAAATCTGGGCGAAAATCTAATGAGTTTAGCAATAAACTTTTTTATATACATTTAGCCTAAAGCAGACATAAGTTTAGCAAATTATATAATTTGTGTTAAAATTAATATTCCACTAGTGTTGTACGTCATAAAGATTCTAGAACATTTCTAACTAGAGCCTATTGATACTCCTATATATATCAAATTGTGACAATTGAATCTTCGTATAAGTCCAAGGACTACAGAAATGAACAAAGAAATATCCAAGTATCGTATCATATCATAGGAGATTAAAGCATGCTATGACGTATACTTGGACTAAGTTTTATCATGCTATGGATTTAGTCAATACGTATCAATGTTATCCTTGAATATGATATTATGGTAACTTAAGGGTGCTATCTGCGAAAAGTCGTATGTAAGACATCAAAGGCTGTTGCCCAGTAGCCTACTAAAAGGGGCTAAAATTATTCTACTTTTTTTTCGAGGAAATAATTTGTGATTGAAAATGATATACGGATGTTGACTAAGGAAGAGACCAATTCGAACACAATTAGTTACTAAATTTATGCGCTCTTGCTATATAAGGTGGAATCTTCTTTAGTAGAAAGAATCAGATCTTATATGTTTTAGAAAGGTTAAATGATCTTCGTTTTTGTGACATTAAATATGAAAGCAATTCAATAAAGTAAAATAAATTCAAAAAAAAAAAAATGATGAACACTCGAAAAAGTGAGAATCATTAATTAAAACCTTATAATAGATTCAGGGGTGGTTGGCTTTCTTCTAAATGTTGTCTTTTTGTGATTATGTTACACTTCTTTTAACTAAACATAAAGACAAAATTTCATTTTATGAACACAACATCCTATAAGTTGAAAATTTGTTGAGATAAAAATAAAATAAATGAATAATGACAGTGTTCCTCACTTGCGGTGCAGAAAAATGGCATTCGTCCACTAACAATCAATTTGAATCTCCTTCCATTCGATATTCAGAGGACTGAGGTGGATTATTGAAGTTGATGCTTCCCCTATTCCCAACTGCTGTTTCTGCTATGGATTATTGGATGCGACCACCATTTCACCAGGAGGCACAGCAAAGCTCCATGGATGCCATGCATATCATTTATGCATTTATATAGTATATACAGTCTCTTCTTCTTCTACTAGAGAATGTATTCTGCTGATCCTAAGCGCCTCAAAGGAAAAAGGGATGGCATTGGCTTATCTTACACAACAAAATTGGAAAAAGCATAAGGGAGAGCCTTCAACCCTAAAAGCTCCTTCCTTTGTAGGATCAACTATAAACTATTGGAATAAGTCATCTGTACATTCTTTTGTTTACATTATAGTTGACACTCCATTGATTTTCAAATTGAAATGGACGGGAAAGTGTGTTTTATTTTAATACTGTCTACTCATATTACGATATATGTGGCACAATGTCAAAAATAATATCAAACAAGGTGTACTCGTAGCATGACTGACTCATATACAAAATATCGAACCAAACACAAATCGAACTTAAAAAATTTACAGAAAAACTTAATAAAATACCCAACTTCCTTTATTGCTTTCTCAAACTGCATCCATGGCACCAAGAATGGAGACGTTACAAATTTGGGGCTCAGACACGGAAAATAGGATTGTACCCATCTATATGACCAAGAATCCGAACCTTTAACCCTAAAACACTCCTTTATCAATTAAAGGAAGCCACAAGGATAAAAGACTCACACCACCCCCTCTTACAGGCACTTAGCATCAGATTTTGTTGAAGACGATCAAGTAAAATAGGAAATATGTATATTACTGAATTATTAAAGTAGGAAAGCAATAATTTGTATCAATGTAATTAATTTTTTCCATTCAAGTAAAAGATAGAGCTATCTTATAGCCACTAGAAAAGGATCTAAATTGCCTCTCGTGTATAATGTGATGGCCTTGGTATTGGATACAAAACATTCTGACCATTTTATCATGAATTAAATTACTTTGCCTGAATTTTTTTGACATAATGATTGACATCATCTCACATATGTGTGGGTTCCGCGTGAATAAAAAAGTCCAAAAAAAAAGTGGCCCCCTCCAATTGTGAGTGTCAATCCGCCATTATGTAAAAAAAAATCGGGCAACATAGCTTGATTGTTTTATTATATTCTGATCCTTTTATTATGGTTTCAGATACAGGTTTACTAATATCCTTAAGAACCTCCAAATCCTACACTTCACCATAGGAGACAAGAACAACCCGAAGAAGCCAACTCAATTGAGCATGGCATCAAAACTTGACAACCTCAATAAGCCACTATATCTCTACCATTCAGATCAGTGTGATTTGGTTCTTGCATCACAATTTCTCACTGAAGGGAATTATAGCACATGGAACCACTCTATGACTATGGCCCTAACGGTTAAAAATAAATATTGCTTTGTTGATGGATCGATGAAACGATCAAATGATGAAGCAGGTAATGAGTTGCAGCAATGGATCTGCTGTGACAACAAGACTTAGATATTGAGTTCGATATCCAAAGAAATTGCAGCCAGCTTGTTCTATTGTAATGGAGCACAAGCAGTTTGGGAAGAATTACGGGGCATCTCTCTCAGGTAACAGCATCCAACTCTTTCATATTGAAAACGAGATATATGTTTGTGTTCAAGGGACCATTTATATTGGCTCAT
>NC_036241.1:4161145-4191135 GCF_002742605.1 Olea europaea var. sylvestris | reverse complement strand
AGCTTTGAAAGGGAAAACACCTTATGAACGGCTATTTAATTTCAACACCAAATTACTTACATTGACAAGTGTTAGGATGTTTGAGTTTTGCTTCTATGCATGCTAAAAAAACCATCCAAAATTGCCCCCCGAGGCACAGTTTAACTGGTGGATCAATCAACATTGTCTTGCTTCCAGTGACAGGATGGAGGTTCGAATCCTGGTGGGAACCTGCGGCCAAATTTATTTGGTATAGATCAATCACTTTGGAGGAGAATCTCTTGTGCGCATAAGTGTACAGATGATGGGGGGAACCTGTGATCCAGTTGAGGCATAACCCGCGATTTATCCCCTCCAACGTTCTAGGGGCAAGGGTCTTGGGGGGTCCAGGATTTAGTCTAGTGTAAATTGGGATACCTGGATATCAAAAATTAAAAAATAAAAATAAACAACCATCCAAAATTGACAAACGTGCAACCTATTGTATCTTTCTTGGCTATCCTTTTGGGACAAAGGGATATCAAGTCTATGATATTGAACTTCACAAGGTTTTTGTGTCTCGCGATGTTACTTTCTTCAAAGACAAATTTTCGTTTAAACACACTTTCGCTCACAAGGTTTTTGTGTCTCGCGATGTTACTTTCTTCAAAGACAAATTTTCGTTTAAACACACTTTCGCTGCCATTTAAACACACTTTCCCTGCCACTGATGGTGAATAAATTTATGCAGTCGGAGATTCCGATTTCCTTCGGGAGACGAGGTTTTGACTAGACGAGGATACTTTTGCTTTTACTTTTGCAGGAAACTGTCTTAATTTTATTTGAAAACTAATTTGTAAAAGGATTTCCTATTTTGGAAGTGATTTTAGATCAAGTTACGTTAGACCAATTTTCTCTAAAAATTCTCCTAATCAGAAGAAGAACTTTTATAAAATTAGTCAAATAAGTTTAAAAGCAACTTTTAGGTCTCAAAAGCCAATCGGAAGATAGTTTTTGATGATATAAACACTTTGTAATCCCATATTGGTTCAAGAGAAATATTGAGAAGGATTAGATTATTATAAAAAGCTGGCTGATTTCATTAAAAGGCAAACCTTTCCCGTCCTTTTGGCTAAGATCACGTGTAGTATCTGTTATTATCAGTTTAATATCTGATACGTGGGCCATTGGTCCACACGATATTAAATAAATGTTTTAAAGGGTAGGGCCCACCATGGTAGCTTACAATTGCCAACTGGGGCTCTCGAGCGTTGCCCAGGTTTTGCACTGAATATTAATAGATGATGATTAATTAAATGCTGATAAACTTTAATTAAACTGCAGTTTTTCCTTTTTCATTTTTATTTTTCTTTTCTTTTTCTGCTGCTGTTTGGTTCTACTTTTTTAAAGGTCATTATTTTTTGAACTATGTTTAACAAAATATTCCATTAATTTTAATTAAAAATTTGATTTTTAGTCAAATCGAACAGGAAAAATAATTATTACTACTAATTTTTAGTCAACTCGAAAGGTTCTATAGACCAAGTTGGAACTGTGAAGAAAAATACAAATGAAGACAATTATCGACGAAGGTTTCACGAGATCAAGTCCGGGTGAAGAGAGAAAAATAGAGGTATTTTAAAATAATTTCTTATAAATAGAAGTTTAAGTTGTTAAAGAGTAAATGTATGACATTACCTTTCACCACATGAAAGTCCAATAGTTGTACGCAATGGGGTTAATTCTCGACCTTTGGAGTGACTACCATCCCTGACCTATCATTTTTTGCAGTTATAAGTTTAACTTTTTAAAATTGTAACACCCATTTTTCCAACTAACAAAAATATTTATTCGGTGATTTAGTCCAAGCAGCTTGCGTCACCAGCTGCCTGATCATAGCTGAGAAAGTTACAGTGCATTAAATGTGTAGCAAGCAGCTTGCCATCCAACTGCTTTGGTTATTTCGGTTAAATGACCGACGATGTCAGCCTGCCTGCATCATTTGTCACTACAGAATTTTTAATGAGTCAAGCAGCCTGCCTGCCCAGCTGATTGAATTATGGTGCTACAAATGAGCCTATTTCAACTGGCTGGATGAATAAAATTCTACAGCTCGCTCGTTTGAAAGTCAAGTGGTCACACCTTTGGCTATCGATGATCGATTCCATCAATTGTTAGACACTTTGTGTACTTGATTAGCCAAGTTTGTAATATTTTGAATTATATTCCGTCACTTGATTTGAATCACTAGATCATTGGATCTTTGTAATGTTTTACTTTGCCCGGATATGTCCGGAGTAATTGTACCCAATTTTGATCAATACAAATTTATTTACCAATAAAAATATATATATAGTAGATTACCATGCAACACTCACGTGAAGTCAAAGGAGGAGGAATGAAGCTACATGTAGGTTCTATAAAAACTAGAATCTTATCCTATTCATATTTTTAAATGAAAGTTGAAGACAATATTTAAATTAGTAAAATTCAACATCGTGTGAGTATCACATGGCTATATAATATTGAAATATTTCCCATTAGTTGGGAAAATAGGTGCCACAATTTTTAAAAGGTTAGAGAAGTGAGTGCAACAAAGGGTAGGTTGAGGGCATGAATGACACTTACAAAAGTTGGGGACCGTTGGTGCTATTTACCCTATAAAAATTGCATGTTTGTTAACAAATGTGGACAGTAGTGAACATTATAAAGTATTTAGTTTAATATTTAAAAGCAACTCATTATTAGTACAAAGCAATTGATTACACATTCATACAATCAAATCTCAATCTCCCAAAAGAACGCAAGAAACAAATTTACTTGCACCACTACGGTTCCCCTTCCCCCAACTAGGAGACGAAAAAAATCAACAAAACAAACCTGATTTTACAGAGACCTAAGTAGGAAATGAGAGAAAATTTCTTTGGAGGGGAACTCGGAAGAGTGTTTAATTCATACAAGTCACAGTGATGTACAGCATAATCAATATGAGAACCAGAAGCACTACAAATCAGTCATTTCGTACCTTATTCCCCCACTCAGGGCCAGCTCCATGATGCAATCGTATGTGCACACCCTCACTTTTTAGGAGAAAAGTCGAATTTTCACTACTTAATGGGATCGTATTTCTCGCCCATGGCACCGCCTTTTTGTTTCTGAAATTGAATATAACGCAAAGTGCTTGCAAAGAAAGCATCTGAAGATGGATTTGAAGTTGTACTATCACTCTGCATCTCGGTTTTTATCAATTCTACGAGGCCCTGAATAGCAGCTGTTGTTATCTGAGGGCTTCCCTTCTCGAAGAAATATAGGTACCTGAAGCACATTTATCAAGAAAACACTTACGAATACTGGCATATAAAATCTAGTTCATTAATGCAGTCACAACAGTCAGGTTAACTAACTTGTTAAGTATTTCAACAAATAGTGTAACTGGTCCACTGCTACCCCTCGTAACATTTACCATCTGTTGAGCGGCATTTGCAATCCTTAACGACCGCTTCAGGCAAAGTAGTACCCTGCAGTACAAGAATGTTATAGATTAGGCATAATCTCTGTGTAGAGTAAGATGATTAAAACAAATGAAAAATCGGAAGACAAGACAAAGCACAGACAGAATTGCATCCACTCGTAGAGAATCACACCTATCTCGCACCCAATAATGGCCCTTAAAAATCCTTCACTCATGGGAATATTAGGTTGACAAGTATGGAGTACCCGATATAGCACCCAAAATCAACCTTATTAATTTCCCCTCTCCAACCCTCATCAACCTTAAGGTCGATCTACGATTGAGGCCCATGGGAATAAGTGAAGCATGATAAGCTCCACACTATACGACAAAAGAAGACCAACAAATGATGTAAAACTAGTGAAACCATGTGATCCAAGTAGCAAATACATGATTCTGCCTCAGAATGAGCCATTATCCAATGCACCTTAATTAAATAACTCAAATTGCATGTCTGTGAAGCTGATAATATAACTTGAAAAGAGTTCTAATCGTTCCTAAACACATATTCTGAAGATAATGCCATTGATTATTTTCACATAGCTAACCTTTCTCCATCTTTGATGCCATCCTGATCATCAAGCCAGAAGAGATGTGAACAGGCATAAACTGCTCTGCACTGATCAGGCTTCTTTAAAAGTTTTGCTGAATACTAAACAGAAAAGAACGGTCAGGCTGGGACGAAAGGGTAAATGGGATTTATAAGCAAGTTACTTAAAAAACTGATGTACCCCTGTGGCTTTATGAGTCAAGGTATCTCTATTTTCGACGCCAAATACATTCATCCTTTGCAGAGTCCCGATTATTAGGTGTATAGCAGTCACCTGAGCCCTAGAATCCTACAAACAGTATTTTAACATAAAAATTGATGTCAAGAGAGTAGCCCTATTCCAGTTTTCTAAGAAAAACTTGTATAATATATAGTAAGGGAATACAATGATTATATTTAATTATTACCGCAACTTCTTCCTCATACAGCACAAAAGCTTGCGTGAAAAATTCATAAGCTACTGGTTCAAGATCACAGTCATTAGCCGCCTGTGGATATGAATTTCAAAACAAAGGAAAAAGAAAAATTAACCAATTTTCACATCAATTTTGAAGCATTATAACTAGTCTAATCAGTAATTTTTTTCACAAATATATAATGCTGGTGCTAGTGAAATATTTGGTATAAGCACAGGCATGATGATGTATAAAGAATTATTGGTGTCTGTGACAACATTATTTATCAGTAAACTATTTCTCTTGTACTAGTCATTTTTAAATAGTGTCCTCAATCCACTTTCCAGCGAAACTCGAATTTATCAAAAAATATTACCTCAGCACATTGCAAGTACAGTCTCAATGCCAGTTCAGGTGATGGAACAATTGAAAGAGCCTCGATAATCTGCAACAATAAAAAGGAATTTTTCCAGTGTCAGAGTATCAAAAAGAAAAGATTAAAAGGGTTATCCTCGTAACCAACAATATGAGAACTCATAGGCAAGCCAATGAGTTCAATATCCTAGCAGATAAGAAATTGGAAATTTTTAAGCTTTATCACCTGATTCAAGAGCTGAAATATTTTCTTTGGGTTGGCTGGAGCTTCTTCTCCAGCTACATCTCCATCCTGACCTAGCAATTTCCTGACCAACTACCACCAGGAGCAGTCCATCAAATATAGGAAGGGATGAGAATTTAAATAGTTAGTAAGCTTAAATATTGAGATAAATCCAGTACTAAGTTATTTTCCCTTTCCCAGGGAGGTGAGGGGAAAACCTCCAGGGAGAGCACATGACAATGTATCTCAAGATATAGTAATATGAAATTCCTGAGAAGGTGGGTTTAGGATGTTGGCATGACATCATGCTTTGCTAAACTTAAAAAGTTGACTTTGAAGTATATTTACTCGCAGGCAAAAATGAAGTCTCAAAATAAATAGTATTTTATTGATGAATGCTAAAATAAGTTACTTATTTTGCCACTAAGGTGAGTTACTTCATATGGCAACCTTTTTTAAATTAAAAAAAAAAAATGTTTAAAAGTAAGATATCCAAACATGTTTGGGAATAAAAATTGCTTAAAAGTAACATAACTTCTTTTCAGGCTTAGACAAACATGCTCAGCATGTGAGCACCAATGTGACTGAGGCTCATGCGTTGGTGTATTCCATGATGCATCCCTCAATAATTTTATGCTAGAAGTTGCCAGCCAAGCTTAGGTTCAACTACAACTATTGCTGCAACATGACACATACTAACAATAATAGATTTCTTAGTGAGCCATCTGCAGAAACAATCTAACTACGCTCTACTGAATACATTATTATAAAAATACAGAGCATGATGAACTTTTGATTGAGCAATGATCATTCATAGAAGGTGTTTTCCCTTACAAAATGAAAGCCAATTTCATCAAAATGCACGACAAGATAAAAACTAGAACAAAGAAACAAAAAGCAAGGTCTTTTCCACTTTTTGGGTCTAACAGACCATTTAAATGCAGCTTCTGTGCTTTATTTTGAATAGTATCAAAAAAACTTTTGTATGTAAGATCAGAAATTATCTTCTTAGTCAATAAATACAGATGCCATTATGTCATTTTATCAGGGATTCATACAGCAAAAAACTGCAACAGTACCAAGATGTGCTAATTATCAACTAGTTACAAATATACAGGAGACCCAATTAAAAGTGATATCCTGAATGATCCTAAATTCATTAACGCAAATATCCCCATCTACATTTTGAATGTTTATGCTCTAAAATCACAAAACGATACCCACATTTCGAATAGTGAAATGTACACACCTTGAGTGCAGAAAAAACAAGTGGAGGAACAGTAAAAGGCAAGCGTTTTGGACCTCCAGCCATTATATGTTTCCACACGGTATTTATTATCTGTTTGCGTAGAAAGATCAAACATAAGATGGATAAAACAAGACTGGAAAAACATTTTGGAAAGACAGTAGTTAAGGTGACTACATAATATGAAGCAACTACATCAATTATGTACAAATGCTACAAAAGGCATGAACACTAGGAACAGTTTACAGTGCATCAATAATTTAGTTAACAAAGTACCACCATGGTCTTCATTCACCCTAGGAAACGGGAGAGGTTAAGATCATTAGGCCAAACAATATTTGCAATAATGTACGGACAACGTCTTTGATGCAGCACCAACTCGAGCAATTAATTGAATGTAAGAATGGATCTATGGGAAGGGGGGTATTGAAGGGAAGAATGGGAGTCTTCATTCACCCTAGGAAACGGGAGAGGTTAAGATCATTAGGCCAAACAATATTTGCAATAATGTACGGACAACGTCTTTGATGCAGCACCAACTCGAGCAATTAATTGAATGTAAGAATGGATCTATGGGAAGGGGGGTATTGAAGGGAAGAATGGGAGAAGAAGAAAATTCCACAAAAAAAGAAGAAAATAGGAAGAGAGAATTTCACCACAAGCCAACAAAAGTTTATTCAATTATCAACTGAAATAAATTATATCACAAAATATGTTTAAATAGTAAAGCAAACCTTAACGAGACTGCCCAGGCCAATACAAGCCCAATAACCTAAATAAGAGTCTAAGATAATAAATAAAGTCTAAATTGAAAATAAAATAAATAAATAAATCGGATGTCCTCATCAACTCTGGGGGTGGGAGAAAAACTCGACCCTGTCGAGTGAATAGATCATGAGAGGCTGCAGTCAATCTTCTAACCATAAGCTGAGTGGTTGGACAAGCTTCTTCCGACGCCTGTAAAAATGTGTCAGTGGAGATCTGAATCTGGTGTCCTCAAAAGACTCGACCCTATCGAGTTGATAGACCACTATAGGCTGCAATTAATACTCCAAAGAATTCAAGTCATGCCACCGAGGACGATCTTTCAGACGAACCAACTATTGAAACTCCAAAAATAATTTGATCCACATTAGTTGACACCTCTCTCTTGGAATCCATGTACAATTCAAATCAGGTGGAACGATCCAACAAACAAGGAAGTATTAAATCTTGCCATCATTGGTCAAAATACAACACATTTATCTAAAATAACATCAATTTTATCTTTGTGTGCTGTAACAGATGGTATTGAAGTAGAAATATCAACATAGTCAAGTTGGAGGTCCACAAAGTTGAGTAGAAATGGATCATCTAAGGAAGTGAAACGGTGTTTGTAAGTAATGAAGTCCTCAATATTTTAGAGTAGAGTGGTAGCCAAAATGTAATGAGAGATCAATGACACAAGTATTTGGACCAACATGCTTTAAAATTTCATAAGAACCAACACTACAAGCTTGCAATATAGCATAATCCCCAATATTAAATTCAAAATTTCGCTTATGCAAATCAGCTTGAAATTTATATAATGCACTACTTGCTTCAAATTGTTTATTGATCTCAGTATGCAAGTCATGAAGATGATATACAAATGCTCCAGCTGACAACGACACACTAGCATGCGGGGACATGAGAATAAGATCTAACGACCGCCTAGACTTATAACTATGAACAACTTCAAATAGATTTAGACCTAGAGGCCGATTCACAGAATTGTTACATGCAATTTGAACAGTTGGGGGGATCAAGTCCCAATTCCCAAGATTTTTCTGGACTAGAGACTTGAATAAATTGCCAAGACTTTGGTTGACTTCATTTTGACCATCAATTTGAGGTTGGTCTACAGTGGAGAATTTCGATTTAGTGCTAAGCAAATGCGACTGGGTTCTCCAAAAGTGACTAGTGAAATCATGGGATATAGTATCTAGAGTCTCAGGAAAAGTCTAGATGCCACGTAAGGAGGTGTCCTCACTATCATCATCAAAATCTTCAAGTTTAGGTTCATATACTAGATCTTCTAACGACTCTTCTATTATATTTTTTCGTTCTTCTATGACTAAGGCTCGATTAGGACATTTAGAAGAGATGTGACCAAAGTCCTTATAGCTGATGCAAAGCAAGCGAGAAGAAGTCCTTGGAGTTTCAAAAATTTTACCCTTATTTTCCAAGATTGGAGGAACATTAGACGGGAGGGATCTTAGAAGGGACTTAACGGGAGGAAGTAGAGCCAATGAAACAGAAAATGGTTGTCAATATGGAGAAAGCGGCCTTGGACTATCACGACCTTTACACTTATTTTTCCAAATGGGAGGAACACCAAACGGGGAGGGCTCTATGACAGACTCATGTTGAGGTGGCGCTAATGACATGGTTGAACAATGGTGATCGCGCTTTTCATATGGAATACTAATAAGTAACTCGTAGTCCTGAGCTAAAGAATAAGCATGATCAAGAGTAGTGACACCTCGAAAGAAAAGCTCACGCCTAAGTTCATCTCTTAGACCTTATATAAATCTACTCAAAGTTAGAGCCTCATCCTCAACGACATAACATTTCATTCGAAATACCTAAAATTGAGCAATGTACTCAGTTACTAGCCGATTCCATTGGGTAAAAATTTCATGATCTAAGCAAGCATCGAAAGTAGAAGTATCTAATTTAATGTCTTTAAAGAAACGCTCCTTCTGAAGAGGAAGAGAATGAGTACCATGACGACTATGGCTCGTTCTCGCTTACGAACTTGATCCTTATCCCTACAATCATGTTTGATCACCTTGTCGATGACGATATTGTCTATTGTGGAACACTTCAAAATTATTGATATCAGTCGAATGAGGAATTTGTTTGAAATTGTTCAGACTAGCAGCTAGATCTCTGCTCTTTTCCCGAGTAATAGCCATATCGGTTTGGAAAGCAGTTAATTGAGCTTGTAAGTGTTGCTGACTAGTGGCAAATTGAGCTAATTGTCTAGTAAGTACATAAAATTGTGAAGGGTCCATGTTTAGGTACTAAAACTAGAAGTGACAAGATGACCAGTCGACCACTATGTATGCACTGTATTAGCAGCTAAATGACATGCCATAGAGAGATCAATGAACAATAAGTGCAAGCAATGGAAAATAACAACTTGAGCCCTTTTTTAAACTTTTGGGATTAAATAAATCCAACACTGCAAGCTAATACTGTCAGTACATGTAAAATAGCAAAGCAAAGGTCAAGACACTAGAAAAAAACCTGATCACTTGAAACAAGTTGAGGGGCTTAAAGCAAGTGTACAAATGACGAATCAAGGGAAACAATGGGATTCAATTCATTCAATGATTCCGATCAAGTGGGGTCAAATCTAATATTATCAAAGTACTAGCAACACAGATTTTGATCGATGCAATTTTAAAAATGAAGCGATAGTATAGACCAACAATAAATAGAGATCAAGGACTCCCTGATGTCCACTTGGTCTGAGTCACTAAAGTGAGAATTTCAAGCCGGCTTGTGTCCTATGCTTCGTGTCAAAAGTCTTCAACTTCAAAAATCACTCCAAATGCATCTTGTAAAGTAGCGTTGCACTTATTTTATGATTGTCACACTGGTCTGGTGAAAAGTGTGGAAAGCGTTGTGGTTGATGCTTGTTGGCAGTTGCAGAAGGCAAGTTTTTTTTACTGTGGGCTGTAGTGGTGGTTATTAGTACAGATGGCAGTGTGCTTATTTTGTATTTGATGACAATGAAGGACGACCAGTGGTTATTGTGGCAATGGTAGTATTGCAGTTATAATTGACGGTGACTTTTATGGTGGAGAGTTGCAGGGGATGTTGTTGGCGGGTAGCATTTACGCATGGAGAGAAGGTGGTATTTGTGTGTATGTGGAAATAAGTGCTTGCGACTGTGGGCTGTGGTTTGTTCTTGACGTGTAATGATGGGAGAAGGTAGCGGGTGGTGTTGGTGTTGGCGTTGGCGTTTGCGTTTGCGGCTGGGTGGGATACCAACGGCGGGGGATGGGGGCCATGATGGGGCTAATGACATGGTTAAACAATGGTGATCGCGCTTTTCATATGGAATACTAATAAGTAACTCGTACTCCTGAGCTAAAGAATAAGCATGATCAAGAGTAGTGACACCTCGAAAGAAAAGCTCACGCCTAAGTTCATCTCTTAGACCTTATATAAATCTACTCAAAGTTAGAGCCTCATCCTCAACGACATAACATTTCATTCGAAATACCTAAAATTGAGCAATGTACTCAGTTACTAGCCGATTCCATTGGGTAAAAATTTCATGATCTAAGCAAGCATCGAAAGTAGAAGTATCTAATTTAATGTCTTTAAAGAAACGCTCCTTCTGAAGAGGAAGAGAATGAGTACCATGACGACTATGGCTCGTTCTCGCTTACGAACTTGATCCTTATCCCTACAATCATGTTTGATCACCTTGTCGATGACGATATTGTCTATTGTGGAACACTTCAAAATTATTGATATCAGTCGAATGAGGAATTTGTTTGAAATTGTTCAGACTAGCAGCTAGATCTCTGCTCTTTTCCCGAGTAATAGCCATATCGGTTTGGAAAGCAGTTAATTGAGCTTGTAAGTGTTGCTGACTAGTGGCAAATTGAGCTAATTGTCTAGTAAGTACATAAAATTGTGAAGGGTCCATGTTTAGGTACTAAAACTAGAAGTGACAAGATGACCAGTCGACCACTATGTATGCACTGTATTAGCAGCTAAATGACATGCCATAGAGAGATCAATGAACAATAAGTGCAAGCAATGGAAAATAACAACTTGAGCCCTTTTTTAAACTTTTGGGATTAAATAAATCCAACACTGCAAGCTAATACTGTCAGTACATGTAAAATAGCAAAGCAAAGGTCAAGACACTAGAAAAAAACCTGATCACTTGAAACAAGTTGAGGGGCTTAAAGCAAGTGTACAAATGACGAATCAAGGGAAACAATGGGATTCAATTCATTCAATGATTCCGATCAAGTGGGGTCAAATCTAATATTATCAAAGTACTAGCAACACAGATTTTGATCGATGCAATTTTAAAAATGAAGCGATAGTATAGACCAACAATAAATAGAGATCAAGGACTCCCTGATGTCCACTTGGTCTGAGTCACTAAAGTGAGAATTTCAAGCCGGCTTGTGTCCTATGCTTCGTGTCAAAAGTCTTCAACTTCAAAAATCACTCCAAATGCATCTTGTAAAGTAGCGTTGCACTTATTTTATGATTGTCACACTGGTCTGGTGAAAAGTGTGGAAAGCGTTGTGGTTGATGCTTGTTGGCAGTTGCAGAAGGCAAGTTTTTTTTACTGTGGGCTGTAGTGGTGGTTATTAGTACAGATGGCAGTGTGCTTATTTTGTATTTGATGACAATGAAGGACGACCAGTGGTTATTGTGGCAATGGTAGTATTGCAGTTATAATTGACGGTGACTTTTATGGTGGAGAGTTGCAGGGTATGTTGTTGGCGGGTAGCATTTACGCATGGAGAGAAGGTGGTATTTGTGTGTATGTGGAAATAAGTGCTTGCGACTGTGGGCTGTGGTTTGTTCTTGACGTGTAATGATGGGAGAAGGTAGCGGGTGGTGTTGGTGTTGGCGTTGGCGTTTGCGTTTGCGGCTGGGTGGGATACCAACACTGGGGTGGACGGCGAATGATGGGGGCCGAAAGGGAGTAGGGGTCTTAACTAGGGTTGGTCGTGGAGTTGGGGTTAGAATTTGGGGGATGATGGTTGTGATGTGGGCCGAGTAATGGGCAAGGTTGAATTGGGTTAAATGATATGAGATTAGGTAGTTGGGTTTAGTGATAAATTTGTAGGTATTTGGGCTTCGGCTGTATGATTTATAATGGAGTTGGTGTTCGGCTAATTGAAGTTGGGAGCATGTGGGACTTTGGGCTTCTTGAAAACAGTGGGCTTTAGGATTGTCAATTTGTAAAGAATATGACAAATCATGAATAGCAACAAGGATTGGAATTCGCAGGAGGTATAGCAATCGGATTTTTATTTTTTTTTCAGAAACTGATGAGAATACTAAAAGAACTGATTTATTTATTTTATTTTATTTTTTTCTCGGGTGAATAGTAACTCTTTTTTTTTCCAACTAAGAAAGAAAATTGCTGTCTCAAGACAAATTATTTCATTCGTGCTGTTATACAAGTTTTTGGGAAGATAATTTGAAAAAAGTTTTGGACTGTAAATGAAAAATCACCCAAATTTCAACTCTAATACCAAATTTGGTGCAACATCAACTCGAGCAATTAATTGACTGTGAGAACGGATCTATGGGAAGGGGGAATTGAAGGGAAGAATGGGGGAAGAAGAAGATTCCACGGAAGAAGCAGAAAATAGGAAGAGAGAATTTCACCACAAGCCACCAAAAGTTTATTCAATCATCAACTGAAATAAATTACATTGCAAAATAAGTTTAAATAATAAAGCAAACCCTAACGAGACTGGGCCCGAGCCAATACTAGCGCAGTTCCCTAAATAAGAGTCCAAGATAATAAATAAAGCCTAACTAAAAAATAAAATAAATAAATAAATCGGATGTCCTCATCAGTCTCAAATGTAAAATCCTATGCAGCAGATAGTTGCTCAAGGCACACTTTTTCTTCCATTTTAAACTAAAAATTCTTGTAATTTAGTTCTTGGAATTAATTATGCCATCAGATATATGATTCACAACATTCATCAACATCAAGGAGATAAGAAAGTAAACTCGAGATAGTGTTCATCTCCTAGAATTCAGACTAACACCATAAATTACAAGTCTCTCATAATGATGAGGGTCGGAAAATGTGCATCCACTTGTCTATTGGAATATAAATTTGCATATTTCCATTACCTGAATTTTAGGATCCATGCATATATATTTTGATGTTCCAGAAACTCAAGTACTAGAAGTACAACTAGTCCTAGTTTATGACTCTTTTACAACCAAAGTTTATAGGCTAATGTAGCCACGAATATACATGTCCAACAACAATCTATGCTGTTAGTTTCAGTAAATGTGAGTTAGGGCAGATGAATGATTTTTCCATTCCCTTCGATTAAGAATACAGCTTTCAAAAAGCCTAAAGATATCAAATTCATCACAACCACAAAAAGCCATGCTAATTTTGGTGTATTCTCCCTTTATATATTGAGATTGATTTGCTCTTGTGATAACAGTTTCTTTCTCCTACCCAAGACATTAGCCAACCGGTAAAAAAAAAACTTCTGTCTTCATTTATCCTCCAACTTTTTTCTTCATTCTACATCTACTTGTTTGCAGATAGACTCAATTCTTAATTTATCCATTCACGTCGCGTGCGCACATCTTAACATAATCATTTTTGCTACCTTTACTTTATGATCATTTATGTATTTTAACAGTCCAATGCTTAACACCATAGAGCATAATTGATCATAAGTATCTTCCAATCACATAAAATCCATTATCCATTTTGTCCAACCGTATTAATTGATCTAGATATCTAAAGAAGTCGTTCTTTGAGATAATATCATTTCTTATTTTAACTCCACAATTATATTTATTCTTCTTATAATTAAAAAGACAATTCAAGCCTTCCATTCTTGCTTCTTTTTAACTTAAAACCATCAAATTCTTAAGTACTATATAAAAATTCAAACTTATGATTTTGTCACCCTTGTAGTCTCATCGACCAAAACTATATTATCAATGAATTACATATACTAGGGATGGATAAGCATCGTATGCCTTTGTATGTTCATCTAATACCATAACAAAAGACAATGACTTAGATGTGAATGCTCGCACTTAAGAATAAGTGAAAGGCCAGCAGTAAGTCTTGGGTAGGCTGGCTCTCTTTGACTTACCCTTTCTCTTTCCTTCTCTCCTCCATTTCTACTCAAAAAAAGGTGCTTTCCACAATAGGAAATTCTTGGGTTATACTTCCACTTACATTAATTCTTACTAATATTGATATATCATTTATCTAATACATGCTTCTTTTTTTCTCTGATGTTGACAAAACCTACTTCTTGCTCTTTTGCTTGCTAGTTTATGTGATAATAGACTAGATAACAAGTACCTGGCCTTTACTAAACTAAGAAACCATGCACAATATTTCCTATTGTTTTCCCAATAGGAAAATTCACTGTCAACCTCAAGATGGAACTGGTATGTCATTTGGGATTGTTTGGTTCAAGTACGTTATAAAGAAGGATTCACATGTATATGTGCACGTGCAATATCATCCAAGAAATGAACAGCAGCAGCTATTTTGTGCTCCTCCTAATTTATTTCCAATATAATACAGGAAAGCCAAAAAGAAATGCAGAACTAAGTGCCCAATACTTTTACTTTATGTTACTAGCAGTGTTCCTGAAACACTTAGGCAAAAGTAGCAATAGCAAATGAGAACAACCAAAACTATTACGCGTAACAAAAATGCTAGGCAACAGATACATTACCGTTAACATCTCCTCTGGATCATCATTATACAGCATATGCATGAGGCGAGCAACAGAATTTTGCTCCTCCTTGAAATCCTCTTCATCTAGCTATGGGCCAAGTAATCATATAACAAGAGAAGAGATTATCCATGAGCCTATATTAACCAATAGGTTAAAATAATAGAAAGGCTATAAGAAAATGAAATCATTTAAGAATACATAATAGGAATAGTCAGATTTTTCCGAAGCAATGCAGATATAAAGAAATGAAAGTGACTGGACAGACATTTTCCACGTACATCATCTGTAGAAGTTCCATCCATATCCTTTATAAGACCTTTGATCAATTCAAACAAAACCTCAACCTGCAAAGAGTAATTAAGTCACATATATTTAAGTAAAAACCAAAATCACATGTAAAGCCAAAGGGGAATCTACCTTGTCAGAAGTTGACACGCTGGTACTGTTTCTCATAATGCTTTGGATGATAACCATTGCCATAATTTTATTTGTTGCAGCATCAAGGTGATCCATCACACGTGGATAATTAGAAAGTGTGAGAGCAGTGACAACATCATCGTATTTCTCTAATGGAGCACTCAGAAGCGCAACAACTTGTTTCGTTACTCTACTATCTTCAAGCTTTGCTTTTCCAGATAACTTTCTGACACATGCTCCCTGTCAATGATCAGAAGACAAGCAACCGAAGTGAGAAACAATGTGTGATTACAAGATCAACGGGATGTATGCTAAATGACACGACACAATGGACTCTCTCTTCATGTAGCGAGCTTGTGCATGATTTATGCGTAAGTTAATAAACATTTACTAGTCTGAAGTAACAGAACGGCACACTAAAATTTTCCAAAAAAACGATACTCAAGAAGCTTCACAGATGATCCCCATTTATTATGTTTAGAGGCCACCTTCTAAGATAGAAATTTTTGTCAACAACTCAATAGATAACATACCAAAACTTGATCCACGTAATCCAGCCGATCAGGATGGACATGAAGAGTGAAAGTCAGAAGAGAGACATATAAACTAATTGCTCCAACAACAGGCATATCAACCTGTGCTTCTATGACCTGCATAAGAAAACATTTTACACTGAAATCTAAAAGGAAATGGCACTCTTAATCATTGTATCACAAGTTTAATATGATGAGGCGTACAATTTCACACAACGGAAACAAGGAATGCATGAAATTTTAGTATCATGCAAGTTGGCAGAACAACACCAAGAAAAATTAAGGGTCAGGATGCAGGAGACCTAGGTCACTAATAGCAGATGCTATGTAAATTCCAATCATGCAGAGCGCACAAATCAGAATGCTTTTGTATAGGTCCTATTATTAGCTTGTGTGGAAATGGAAATTTTGTACCTGGTGGAGTGAGATCAGAATTTCTTTAAAACAAGTGAAGGAGCAACCACAAGCTTAGCTTAAAAGCTCAATGAACGTATTAAGCATATTTTATCTACATGTATATTAATTATCATTTCCCTCTTTACGTCGACAAACAGACGTCGCGTTATAGAAAACTCTATAACTGGCGAAGCAAAAACTTGCAAAGTTGAGAAGAAACACATTTCTAAATCTTTCCTTGCAAAGCATGTAATATGTGCATTTCCTCATGGAAAACCCCAACAAAATATATTTGCTGCAAAAATTCTCTGCCTGGTGGTTGAACAATCAATATATACTAGTCTGAAAGCATATCCTACCTCACTGTCCATGGAGGGTGGGGGATTGTTAGATGCAGGAAATTAGATCTAGGAATTTTCAAGAAGAATAGGCATTCATTCTATCAATGCTGAAGACCTTTGGCTACTTGACCGACTCTAAAACGGACATGGGACCTCGGTTTAGGAGGGTGGAGCTTAAATCAGATTCTGACATTACCATTGATCTTATAATAAATGCAGAAACTGATATTCATGCATATAGCTGATTGAGGATTGCAGATCTCTTTCGAGAAAGCAATCGGAGATTAAATTGTTCGATACATACAGAAGGAAATCAAGGACATTTGTCCCTGTTTTATATTGTGTTGTCTGATTTACCTCCTTCACGGGCATTATCTTTTCTTTTGTATTAGATAGAAGAAGTGTATAATATTCTCTCAATTACTTGCCGTTAGAACTCCTCTGCACCAAATCATAATAATAGATGCAAAACCACAACTGTACTCCCGTCTCTGTTCAACAAAACATTTAATAAGCATATCTATATGTACAGAGATAATCACCAAGAGAAGCAAGTCCCAAGTATAATGGGATTTACTCCTAGATTCTAGGCTTTCATGCCTACAATATGTCAATACCGCCAAAAAACTCTCAAGAGTAAAAAAAAAAACTACGATTAAGCATGAAAGTCTATGTGTGCAGATAGAAAATGTGGCCGCCAAGCATGCCCAAAAGGTTAGCACAGATAGATGTGATTACAAAGAAACAAAAAATAGAGAACCAATTTTAAGGTTATAGGAGACCTTTAGAGAACTTAGTAAAATTCTTCATTTTACCCAAGAGATTTTTTCATCAAGAATATTTTGTTACCTTAAAAGATGTATGGTGGAATTCAGAAATTGATTCATCCACATATGAATGCATTTCAAAATGCTAAAATAATTAGTCAATAAATGAGAGAAAAAGGCAAACAATGGGACAGAGTATAATCCTATTTTAGACAAGCGTTCAATTTTTAACAATAATAAAAACCCATTATCATGCACCCACGCAGAACATATATTTTGACCAAAATTCTATTTCTCGAATGCAATAAATAAAAGAATCAAAGCTTACCTTTCCAATTGCATTGCTCAACTTGGTAAATGCTTCAACTTGCAAGAATTCAGGTAAGACCTAAATAGAGAAAAGAATGACAGTGAACAAAATAAGGAATCCACTAGCAGGAGTTGTACAAAAGTAAAATGACTCACTTCTGGACTTGAAGCAGCATAGTTTGACAATCTCTCCATCAGTCCAGATAAAACAGTCTTGATGTCAACTGCAGACTGAGAATCAACATGATACAACATCAAGTAAAGCAAGGCCAAAAAATTTTAATGCACGATAATTGGTTTTTGCACGATAATTGGTACAATTATTCCCTCTAAAGAAACATTTAACGGTAAAACTTAGTGTTCACCTAATATCAGTTCTTTAACATTAAAAGACTATGTTGGTTCTCCACATGAAGTGCCATACTACCATATAACGTTCGAAAATCAGGTAAAACATATTATTCAATACGATAGTGCTTTCTCTCAACCTTCTACTTTAGAAAATCTCTTAGAATTGAAACACAGAGATACACACATGCATGGTCCACATAACAAATTTCCTAATATTGCAGAGGCATCAATCAATTTGCTCACATATTTGAGTCATTCTTCTTATCACATATCACTTGTAAACGAATTAAAAAACCAACATGAAAATTTTCAATATAGATTTTGAATGGTATTGATAATCAGAAAAACACTCTAGGAAAATACGAGGTTGAAAGCATAGATCATTCTCATATTATGATGCAATGAACTTGCATTGCCTGGTTGAAAGAAAGAAACATTGTGTAATAGGAAAAGAATCTCAATATATAATAGGCTACTCACTTGAAGTTGAGGGCAAGCTCCCAATAATGTCTCAAGGGTCTGCAAATGGTACTCATCCGGAAAGACCTGAATTATGCAGTCCATCAAATAATACTGGGCAAGTTCGTCCTTACAATTAACAACCTGCAGAAACCATTTGATGGCACATTGTAAGTTCTTTATATCTTAAAGATACACTGAATCAGATGAACTAACCTGCTCCAACACCCTAGGAAGAATGATGTCTCTATAGATTTCAAGGTCAACACCTTCTATCTGACTGAGAACATGTAAATTTTTCCCAACCTAAAACATCAGAGGGATGTTATAATAATAACTTTATATAAGTTAAAAGGGAGTTAAGGTATGACAAGAAAAACTAACTGCTTTGAAGCATTCGTATTACAAGATCACGCAGCTCGTTCCTTTCCTTATCAAGTTTCTCTTTCTCTCTCATAGGTCCCTGCAGACCATAAGTCTCAAGTCAGCATTATCAAATCGTAAATCTATCTTAATATTACACCTACATGGTCAAGACATGCCCTCAAAATTCATTACACTTTTGTGGCATGCAAGTTTTCAGATGCCATGTACGTCAAAAAAGCAAGAAAAAATTTCAGAGCTACATCCACAAACCTGGTGCTGCATCCGGACCCAAAGTTTGTTCATTTCAGCAAAATTTTGCAGCACAAATTCTACAGCATCCATGAAAGTGTCACCTTCACTACAGGAACACCAATGAAGTAACACATAGTAAAAAGGTCATAAGTCGCAACATCTGCAATTAATATCATGCAATGATTAAAACATTTAGCAAGTTAATGTGGCAAACAATATAGAACTAACGATCACGAACTAATGTAAATATCAAATATTTCGTCACCTATGGAAATTTCCATTGATTGTAAGATATACAAGCTAGCACATGCATGAAAATCTGCTAAACTTGTACCTGGGAAATGATGTTACATGACATTCAAAAATATGTGATGTTACATGGCATTCAAAAATATATGGGTAAAAGCTTTAGATGCATATGCAAATATGTAAATATATGCATGTCAGTGGATGCTAAGTTAAAAGAATGCCCATGTCAAACGACCTGTATTAAGCATAGAGTCTAAAGGAAAAGAATTAAGCCAAACCAGCGAAAGAAAAAATAAGCAATATGAGATCACATATATGAAAGCGCCAAAAGAAGAACAACAAAGGGGAAGTGATGATATGAAGATTAGTAATGCAATCGGTGTGTATTACTTTTCTGTTTTAAAAAATAAGCCCTTGTTTGGCTAAATATCATATTTTTAGTAGATTTTGATGAAAGTTAATAAAATATATGATTGAAAAGTTGATAAAAGTTATGGATTCTATAAAATGTGCCGTTGAAAATAAGTTTCGGAAAAAAATGAGTTCCAAAAAATTGGGACTATACGGTAAATAGAAAATGAGAGATTTGGTGGTCACTTGCATGAGCATGATGAAAATAGTAAAATCTTCTGCGTACTCAATTTTAAAAGTCAAAGAACAAAGTAACATGCTGGTGAACAACTGCCTTACCCTTCATAGTCCGAAGCAATATCGGGTAATTTGTCTCTACTAATTTGAGTAAGATAACTCCTCAAAAAGAGCCCACGTATGGGATGCTGAACAGCGTGACACATTTCAACAAGGTCTTTGAGAACATCTTTAGCAGGAGCCTCTTTCGATTTTATATAAACAGAACCAACTGTACATAGGAGATACCTAATAAATTGACAAAACAAATATTATGTGCCTAGGGAACCTCTATTCTAAAATTATGCAGGCAAAATGGTAGGTGGATGAAAAAATAAGCAAATTAGACATTTACATTTCAAATGGAATAGCGTAAAACTGGTCATTAAATTTACAGGGCATTTTGTACTATACTTGAAACAAGATTTAGCAACTCTAAAATCCAACGGATTCATGAAAAATATCTAGAGCATTGTTTAAAAATCCCAATTAAAGCCCACGCTAGAGCAAGGCGAACAAAAATCACCTCAAGGCAATGGTTGTGAGGTATTTTTTGGAGGTGCAAGCCTCAGTTGAGTGAAGCACGTGCCTCAAGGCTCATGAGTGCACTCTTTAACTGTCCACACTTGTTTACTTTTCTTTAGGCATGGCCCACAAAACATTAAAATTTCTAATTGAGCGACTTTTGGATTAGCCAAGCTACTAAAAAAATAAATAAATAAATAAAAATTCTGACTAGCCAACCTTGACAATAAGTTATTACGCAATCAGATACTACTAAAACTATACTAGACACACTTTGGGAATAGTACATTTCCCACCACTAAACTAATAGTTTCTTTTTGTTTCTTAGAATTATTTTTGTTTGTTTGCAAACTTTAATTTGATCTATTATGAATTTTGAAGATTGTTTATGATTTACGTTTTTTTTAATTTTTAACAGTTTTTTGTTTCACATCACCAAGGAAAAATGTTTCAATACCAAATTATGTCTTTTTAAACTATACATTGATATAGAGTTTTTAATTAAGATTAGACCATTATCAAATCAAATTGAAGGAATGTGAAATTTGTCTATCCGATTCCAAGCTTCAAAACCATGCATTACTTTCCCAAAAAAAAAAAAGATATCGAGTTATTTTCCATTGATCACTAGATATTTAAATGTTCAATCTATATTCTCCATCAATAGAAAGTGATTTAAAGAAAAAGAAACTCAAAACTGCTTAAATTAATCAATAAATGGAACACAGTTAGATGGTTGGAATCCAAAGCCTTCTCACTATGGTAGATGAGGATGGCAGGTGTGTAGAACCGGCTTAAAAGAGCAAGCAGCACTAATTTGTACAATATAACGCACATATATAAAGATACTAATAAATGAATCCAATACAACAAACTACTTCAGGGATATTGCTAAGATCTAAGATTGCAGAGAGAATTTGAGCAACACAAATCACAAATCCAGAAAAATCAGAGAAATCCTTAAACCGTGTAATATAAGATGAAATATTGTTAAATCATTAACTATGCATATAAAAGGTGAAGCAACATAAAATTAGTGCCCAAATCTATGAGACTTACAGTCGAGGCAAAATGTTTCCCGCATGTTGAACAAGTTCGTATAGATCGACCACTGGACAACCATGCCTGTCCTCATCTTTGAAGAACATTTCCAGCCTCCTCAACTCATCAAACACGCGCATATCTATTCCATAAAAGTGAATAAAACAAACAATTCACGGCATAAACATATAAACTTTAAATAATAAAATAGATCACCAGAAGAATTTGGACCCAGGAATCTTACATAGCTCATAATATTTGTGAGGCGAGAGTTTCGAAGTTCGAAGCTCAGACAACAACTGCGCCGAGTATTTAAGTACTTCTCTCAGATTATTTGAATCCTGAATTTTTTTTCAAATACGAACAAATTAATTTAACTTGAGAATCTAGGGCTCCGAGAAGTAAAATTGGAAATTACCAAAGCGCGATGCAAATAAAATGCATTGTGTTGAATTCCCGCGATGCCTTCGGCGAGCCATTTCTCCTCGTCTTCGATTCCGTCTGAGATCATCATTTTTCTTGTTTCTCCCTAGACTGCCTCGACTCAACTGACTGACGTTGGAATACTAAGGACATCACTTGTTCCTTGATTCTAAGTAGAGATAATTGTTTCAATCGTCCCTCAACTTAAATTCACATCTTTAATTAATCGCTCAAATTTAAAATATCGAATTTTCATCATTAAACTTAGATCCATGTTATTGATTGCTCGCTGAAATTTAAAATATTGAATTTTGACCACTGAATTTGAAAAATATCGAGTTTTAGTTACTAAATTTAGGTTCATGTTTTCGATTGCTCACTGAAATTTAAAATGTTGAGTTTTGATCACTGAATTTTGAAAAATATTGTATATTACTCATTGAATTTTGAAAAATATTGTACATTACTTATTGAACTTTGAAAATATTGTACATTACTTACTGTAAGCTCGATATTTTTCTAAGTTCAACAGTTACGTTAGTGAATAACATACGGCATATTTCAAAGTTCAGTGGTCAAAACTCGACATCTTAAACTTCAGTGAGTAATCTAAGACATGGAACCAAGTTCAGTGAGCAATCGAAGACATTTTTCAAAGTTCAGTGGTCAAAACTTGACATTTTAAATTTCAGTGAGTAATCGAAAATATGGACCTAAATTAAGTGACCAAAACTCGACATTTTAAATTTCAACGAGTAATCGAAAACATGGACATAAATTAAGTGACCAAAATTCAGTGGCCAATCAAAGACATGAACCTAAGTTCACTGACCATTGGAACAATTGACTCTTCTAAG
The DNA here is from genome assembly GCF_002742605.1 of Olea europaea var. sylvestris. NCBI lineage: Eukaryota > Viridiplantae > Streptophyta > Magnoliopsida > Lamiales > Oleaceae > Olea > Olea europaea. The sequence goes on along the minus strand of NC_036241.1, from coordinate 4,168,484 downwards.
TACAATTTGTTTGGGAAGCAAGATGAACTCATTTTGGGTAATGGTGACAATGGGTCGAGCCAGCTCATCTCAAGATCATTCAAGCACGAGCCGAGTTGAGCCCACGAGCTCGTGAGCTCATGAGCTAAGCCTAGCCCACAAGCTCAAGATTTCTTTTTCTTTTTTTTGACCTTTTTTTCACATTTTTTACGAGCTGGCCTCAAATTCATGGTGGGCCCTTGCCCACCAATTGATCGCCCGTGGAGAGCCGAGCAGGCCCGGTCAGCTCGAATTCGAGCTCGTCCTAATATAAGCTTGAGTTGCCTTTTACGAGCCGAACCGCTTGGCTTGATTGTCGCCTTTAATTTTGAGTTAAAAATATATTTTGAAATAATAATTTTTAGAAAATGTGTAATTGAAAAATAATAAAAGGTTTTTGATTTATATATAGTATTATTTTATTGAATGTTGTATAGTTGATGATAAGAAAGAGAAAAATGTATTTTGTTAGAAATGGGGGCTCAAACAAGGGCTAATTTCTTATCCGATCAACAATTTAGGAAGGGGAACACAGTCTCATATATCGTTCTTATTCATTATTTTATTTTAATTTATTTGATGTTTTTAAATTTTCTTCGTACTTAAAAGTATTTAAAAATTAAGTAAAAGGATACGAAAAATAGAGAGATTTTAATTTTCACCCATTTATCTAAACTCTCGACCTCGACCCACCTAACAAAAATCTTGAAAATGGAGGGCTCCCTAATTTTGCACCATTGCCATTCCTAAAAAAAGGTTGAACCCCAACCTTGAAGGCCCCCACCGCCCCGCCCCTAGAGTTTTGTGAGAGAGGTAAATCGCGGGATGTGCCCCAACAGGCCAGGGAACGAGAACTGCTTGTTCATTGAGCCTACAAGGAGTCCAATTCCATGTCTCAGGAATCGAACCCACACACTGTAACTGCCAGCAAGGCGTGAGATAACCTCAGTCATGTCCTTTGCACCACTAGACTATGCAATTCCTACCTGGACGTGGCAGTAGGTGTGTAATGAATGTGCCTCTTTGGACTATTCAATCTAAATTATTGTACAATCCAAATTTAATTATATTTCAAATTTGAGGTTCCAACCGAACTGACCTATGGACCTGCCAATATTGTCGACTTGGACCCAATCAACCAATCAAGTCTCTTTTGATTCCCCCCCCCCCTCCCATACGATCATTTTACCCGCTTTGTACTGATGTGAATGTGTCTCCACAGTTTATGATCAATTGTGATGATTTTACCGGCTCTGCACTATTGTGAATGTGTTTCCATGGTTATGTTTAGATTATAGCCTTTGGACAGCTCTACGTGCATTACAGAATTTAGTAGAGTTACCATTTATATCGGTATTAATCGATACATGTGTAAGGTTAGTTCGGGCAACTTTACAGTATAATTTTTCAGTATTATACAGCGTATTAAATTTTAGATTACAAAATTTAGCTTATTCTGGTTAAAGAACAAAGATTTTAGTTTATGGTACGGTGAAATGATATTTTTATTATATATTAGTCTTCACTCTTTTTATTATCAAATAGCAGTTAAGCAACATTGAAGTCCGTTGATCTACTAACTTGAGCTACACATTATCATTAATTATATGACTCTTTATCTTGTCAGTATATATAGTTTATATTTTTTGGAGTATGATGCATCTTTTGTTAGAAAATGTATCCAAGTCATGGATTCACTGCATATTTTGTATATGTGGACCCACTGCATATTTTGTATATGTGGTGCATTGAAGTCTTTTGGTTTGTAAATAAGTGTGGACTTCATTCCAATATTATATGCATTGATTTGAGGAAATTGATTGTTGACCAAGTGACTTTAGCCCCCGTTTGGCCCCATTATTTGAATTTATAATGAGAATAATAGTATTTTTTTTTGAAGATTATGTAGTTGAAAAGTTTTCAATTTGAATATAATAATATCTTATTGAAAATTATGTGGTTAAAAGTAAAAGAAAATTAAATTAAATTGAAAAATTTTAAAAGGAGCCAAACAAAAGCTTGTTAATATTTAAGAGAGAACTCTATTAAAATTCTTTTAAAATTTATCACAATCAAAACATGTCAAAATTGCCTTGATGGTGACTCCAACACTTGGATAATATCTACTATCGTCACATGACACATGTCAAGTCCATTAGAGTGATTCGAAACAAATCATGTGTGTGTATATATATAACAATCACTCTTCACTCATCTGAATCTAACCATTTATTTTAATAAACAATCAAATATTTTCCCAATCACACAATATCAACAACAATGTACAAACTTGCAATATTATGCCCCCATTTATTTCTCATTTTTGGAAGAATGAGAATGAAAAATATAGCCGTTACGGAACCACGCAAGAGATAAAAATTCAAATTTGGTGACTTGATTTGATGGATAACGATCATATTTTTCATTTTAATGAAGAAATAATGAGAACCAATCAAGAGCTATATTAGCTACAAAACTGACAATTTGATAATATTGATCAATAATTGATGCAAAAACGAACTGATCATATCCTCTTCCAAAGATTTTTCAAGGCAAAACCTATGTAAGAGACATTTTCAGCTCATACATACAAACTAGATCCTCGCAGCAAGTCACCTCATAGCCTTCGGAGAAAGACCTACAAAAATCCTCAGGCAGCAGCTCATTACATAGCTGTCTAAACTGGCACAAAATTCAAAATGGGACTGTGAAAGGCAGTGCATATACATCAGCTTCATGCAAATATTGTGCACGAGGCCCAGAAACTGAGGCACTAGAACATGATATAGGATCACTGAACGGTTTGAGTTTTCTCTCCACACGCACATCCTGATTTCTGCCCCGAAAGAGCCATTCTTCATCGTCTTGACCAATGTGTTGTGCCTGCAGCTGAGGTGGATCCCAGTTCTCGAATAAACTTCTATACTCTAATTCCACTTTCTGCATATTAGTCATAACTGTATGGTGACCTGATGCAGTTCTAGCTTTACCATAAGCAGAAGCAGCAGCAGCCTCATCCCTCCCAGAAGTTGAACAAACATGCTCCTTAACAGTTCCAATGGGAAAGGCTCCCACAATGGAGCTGTTTTCCTTAGCGGAGAAATTTCTTTCTTGACTGAATCTGTTAGCAATTTCATTAGCATGTTCTGCGGGAAAATCTATTCTTCCAGCAGTATCATGTTCCTTCGGCTTCTTCGGGGGCAGCAATCGAATCCTAATAATATTTCCTGCCAACAGAGACCAAAATAAGCAACCACTCTGAAAGCAAACACACCCTTCTAAGAAATGACAGAAATTTATCAGAGAGAAAAAACCATACTAACCACGATTATGACTGCCAACTAAAGGTGAGGAATGTCTCTTCCTCTTATTGCTATTCCCAGTGCTATCTGATGGAGAGCTTGGAAGGCACAAATAAATAGGCTGCTCGTGCTCTTCAGTGACGCTACTTTTTTCTAAATGTTCTGTTTCAGCTTCTCTAACCTTTGGGAAACACCCACTCTTTGGTGCTGCCCTATGTTTTTCTGTACAGGCTTTTGTCTCATCCTTCTTATATTTCCTTTTCTCTTTCTTCTCCTCTCTCTTTTCCTTCTTCCTTTGCTCCTTGGCTACCCTTTCGGTCTCCATTTGGAGCTTTACAGGACCAGAATAACAATTTTAGCATCCAGGGCTAAGAAAGCCCAAAGGTAATAGGGCCAGTATATGGACTCAGACCTCATAATGATTGAGTTTGTGTTCGTTAGATCAAGCACCCAGATGATCAAAATATTTTTGATCTTTCAACACAAACCAACATACAATTTGTACTATTTAAGAAACTGGGGAGTATATGTTTACTAAAAGAATTATTTGAGATTCTTGGATCATAGTCGACTCATATAGGAACATATTCACCAATATCAAACAGGAAAAAGATTTGATGATACCAGATTATACCACTAATTAAACAATAAAGCTAAAAGGAAAAATTTTGTGGGGGAAATAAACTTTAAAAGGGCATTGAAACTATGGTGTTCATTTTCTTTGAGAATCTAGAATGAACTTATTTCAACTTCTCACAGAATCTCTTAGTAATAGAAAGGTACTGACACAACTCAATTTGCATCTTGGAAATTTTTAAAATGTAGAATTGCATCGTAATCAATTCCTTATTTAAGATCAAGGATTAAAATGATTAGAGCAACACTGAAAGAGAACATAATTACCAAATATTTCTATTTTGAACAAAAGCTCAGTCCCGCATACAATCATGGGTTGTGTATACAAATATGCTCATCTTAACAAGATCATCATCAACCCCTAGTAATATACACTATCATCGAAAGATTTTAGAATTAACAAAGGAAGTTCTAAATCCGTCATAGCTGTTTTTTTAACTCAAAGTCTAATCTGAAAAAATTGAAAACCAATCCAAACACACCCGCACCTCTCAAAGAGAGCTCAGAGGACCGTGTCAAAGAACATAAAGACAGGTTGAATCTACATGTCAAACAAACGCCTATGTTAAAATCTAACTTTTCAGACAAACTCCAGTACCAAAATAAATCAAGGTGGTTCGTTTGCTAAACTGAACAGGTTATGTACAACGGCACAAACGCGATAAGATACAGATTTTATATTTTTACACCTCGGAGCCATACATAAAACTCGAAACCATTCGATTAAAATGGATGGGGACTCATGCTCATATAATAAACATGTACAAATCAATCAAGGTGGTTTGTTTGTTAAACAAACCTTAATCGATTCGACCAAAGCCTCGTTGCCGACCTTTTCCAGTGAATACCCTGGAGGCGGATATGGAAAGCACCGAGACATTCTTCAAGATCGAATCGAAGACTTTTCCAAGAACAAAAAAAAATTAGAATAAAAATAACCAACCCAATAATTGTTGAATTTATAGGGGTTAGCAAAAGAATTCTGAGAAAAACAGTGGATTAATTGCTTGGATTGGTGATATACGGCAAATTTCTAAAACCCTAAGAGAAATATGGCTCCGGCGGCTGAAAATTGAAACAAGAAGTTTTTGATTATCGAATGACTTAAAGGTTAAGCATGGTATATATAGCACGCAATGTGTGGCGGTGAGACGAACCGACCTTGAAAGCGTGTAATATGTTTACCTTAATGCCCTTAGGTTTGTAGTAATTTCCGGTTAAGTCCTTCCATCCCAACCAAAAAAAATTTTTTAAAAAAAAAAAAAAAAAAAAAAAAAAAAAAAAAAAGATTTTTATAACAACTCTCACACGTCCTATCTCAAATCATTTTAGTCTATGTTTGTCCCTCTTGAGGACTCATTTTTTTTTTCAAAATTTATTTTCAAGCACATATTCTTTCATAAAATTTTTGTTTGAACCTCATTCTTTGAAAAAAAAAATATTCTTAAATAGTTGACATCATTTCAACTACACATTTTTTAATAAAATAATATTAGATGTAAATTCAAATTTTTCCTTATTTTTTAACAATATATTTTCCATCAATACACTATTTAAAAATACATTTTTGCCCCTAAAATGAGACTCAAACAAGGGCAAAATAATATTACATACAAATCGAAAAAAAAAATTTATTTTTTAATCACACATTCTCAAAAAAGTCATTATTTCAGAACTCATTTTTTACCAATTTTTTATTAAAATAGAGCCCAAACGAGGGCTTAATGAATTTGCAACCTAATGTGCATCTATAGTAAACTTCGACTATCTCTGCTCGTAAAGATAATCATATTTCTACCTCCCGAAGCATTGCCTAGTGGTGCAAAGGACAGGAGTGAGGTTATTTCACGTCTTGCTGGCAGTCACAGTGTGGGGCTTCGATTCCTGAAATTTGGAATTGGACTCCTTGTAGGCGCAGTGTACACATAATTCTTGTTCCCTGGCCTGCTGGGATATGTCCCACGATTTACCTTCCTCACAAAACTCTAGGGACGGGGCGGTGGGCCCTCAAGATTGGGATTCAACCTTTTTTTGATAATCATATTTCTTTTTTTTACATAGATTTAAAAAATTTAATTAATATAGTTAAAATAACAAATTTTACTACTATTTTGCCTAATATACCCCCTACATTAATGTAATCAATGTTCAAAGTAATTAAATTATGCTATGCAATGTTCAAGTTAATTATACTATACTTGGTACTAATCATTGTTTAATCATTAATGCAAAAATCAAGGTAATAAACATTGTAAAGTCATCTAATAGAAAGTAATAAAATATTGCCAAAACGTAAACATTCAAATTTTATCAAAAACAAAAACTTGTAAATTGATATGAGTCTAAGAGTTTTCAATAGTTTGTATTCACTCGCCAAGCGTGTTTTCAAATTTTTGATTGAATAAATAACCACATGTAATTAGATTAAAAAAATAATAATAATAATAATAAATAGTGAACTTTAAGAATAACCACACGTAACATCACCGATTTGTTTAAATCGCGATCTATTGCGCGCTTGTTTTACTATTATTTTTAGAAACATTGATGGAATATGGATTGTCTTTCAATTTCTTACTCATTGTTCAAACCCTCGAACTCGACATATTAAGGTTAACTTCGATATGTTATAACTATACTGAATTTTAAAGAAATTGACCAAGTTTCCTTTAAAATGGACTAAACCAACTTAAAAGTATCAAATTTTTGCAAACATATACATATCTTGTAAATTGGAGACACTTGCCACTCTTTTAAAAAGTTTGGAAAAAAAAATATTTGAGGGACTAAAATAAAATAAGTATTAATTATTTTTAATTGAACCAAATTATCAGATTTTGACAAAGCGACTTTTAGTATATCATTACTGGGCTCGTTAAGTAATTCGTATTAAATGATGCATCATGGACTTTAGAAAAAATCAATAAGGATAATTTAAGCGCAAGTTGTTGAAGTTAAAAAAAAAAAACATTAATTTAAAATTAAGTTGGTTTATGATTTAAATTTTATGGCTGGCATACATGTTGATTTTGATATGTTAATCTCCTATTTTAATTCTGATAAAAGTTAATATTAATCATATTTTGATTTTGATAAAGTTTAATTATAACCCTAATTTGATTAAGACTCCATTATTTCAAATTATAATACTAGTATAATAAGTAAAACGGAACCAATTTCGAATTAACTTCCACATGTCCTATTTTGATATAAATTCAATTGGATGATTAGGATTGATTAATTATTTTAATTAGGAAACATTAATATGATATAATCGTAATTCTATTATTTGAAACAAATTTTTATCCAAATTTCTTGTATTAAATGAATTTCCAATTCTAGTTATATACAAAGTCAAAGGTTAATTTCAACTATAAATACTG
>NC_036241.1:4062429-4160405 GCF_002742605.1 Olea europaea var. sylvestris | reverse complement strand
AAAAAAAAAAAAAAAAGAGAGTCTGCTTGGCTTAGTAAGACTCTAGCTGAAAAACTCGGGTCGAGTCTCCAAAAAAAGCTCACACCATTTTGCTTGAGTTTCGACTCGCGAGATGGTTTGATTCGATTCGTTGACATTCCTACTAAAAATTGCTCAACTCAGCTACTGTCATATATGAAGAAACATGACAAAATATATGAACTTGTAATTCAATAGGTTAAGAGTTAACAAATTACTTTTGCTTTTCTCATTTTTGCCTATTTATTGAAAAATATCTGATTTATAAATAGTCTCATATTTACTTTTAAGACTAACCCCTTATTTGATGGGGATTAAAATCAAATTTTTAGTTAATTTTGATAAAAATTTATAAAATGTGTGATTGAAAAGTTATTGATCTCATAAAATTATTGTTAAAATTAATTGTTAACTTAGATTTTAATCACTACCAAACAGTGGCTAAATGTGACGGAACCATAAATTCCTTTATACTTGATTCTAATAAAGCAACTATAAATTATAACAAATTTAAGTAATTCAATTATTAATACATTTTTGAATAAAATTGTTATCTCATAATACTATAAGTTGAATAATTAAGTTGTAATATGCTCAAAAGTTACACAAAAAGATAACCATTAATAAATCCTAACATGACAAAGCTACTCATATTTCGATAATTGGTAAAATCATTTTGTCTGGTCATACATTGTGTAAACATATTAACACCAGCATGATAAAATCACTTAGGTGCTTTCTGATTGTTTTAGAATTAACTTTACATATACTGAAGCATTTAAAAATGATGTAATGTGCAAATAAAATAATTTAATTGAACTATCTAAATTGAAAAAGAATTGCTTATTTATAGAAATCTATTTTATTCGACAAACCATGCATATCTAACTCAACTATATGAAAACCGTTAACTTTTACAACTTTTATAATTTACCATAAGCACTAGATAGATAAAAAGTTATGCATATAAATCATATTAATAATGCCCTCTTAACCAGTTTTTCCATTGATTCATTCACAACTCGAAAGTCTGTTATCCTTTAATTTAGAATAAACTATTCCTTGTGTTTCAAAAGAATCATTTATTTCAGGCTTAAGGAAAAAAAAAAAGAAAAAAAAAAGGGATTCCTTGATATTGAAGAAATGATTTTAATTTATACAAATTAATAAATTGGGTTTGTGATGTTCAAGTTAACAACTAACCAAGTTGTCATAATAATTGAGCAGGCGATACTAAACCTTAAACTTTTCATACTTAAGCAAATCTTCAAATTTGTTTAGTCAATTTGAGCCAACCATACTTTCTGATCTATTCATTAATTTTTAAATTATCGCAGTTACCTTCATTTTGAACTCTCTACCTTGGGGAAAAAAACATGAGGCTTAATAAGCTTTAATCATCTTTAATTTCGAATTTATAAACTGGTTCAAGAACCCTAAAAATTCGATCTATATTTCTTTTAACTTAACTTGAATAAATAGCACTTACAATTAAATTAATCATTCTCCTTTAATATAATTTGAATTTAAGCTAACAGTTCAAAAACCTTAAATTTATCACAATTCTTCAATACTAAGGTGTGTTTGGTTTGCTGTTTTCAATTTTGCAAAATATTTAAAACTTGTTTGATTTGATTTTTTTTTAAAATACGTTTTGAAAAATAAAGTTAAATTTATAACAAACTCAAAATAGTTTTTAGTAAATGCTATGAAAACACTCAAACAATGGAAAATAAGTGTTTAAATAAATTTCTACTTAGATAAAATTCTAAAAGAATAAAATATAAAATTATGAAAAAAAAAAAAAAATAAGAAGCTCAAGCTCTTAACGATTACTTACATAAAAGTCCTAAAAAATATGTTTAAATAAAATTAGAAAAAAAGTCTCATTCCACAATCAACTCAATTTTATTTTATTTTTTGTTTTACTTTTGTAGCAAAAAAATATTTTAAGATTATCAATTTTAAAATATATATTACTTGATAATCTATAAACATAAGATTGTTTTATTTTATTAAATAATCAAATTTCATTGAATTAAATGTCAAATTTTTTTTTCTCAAAATTATAAACCAAAATTGTTTTCTAATTTTTTATTTCGAGAAATAGTTTTTCAGATTGACAGAAAAAATATTTTTTGGCAATCCTAAAAAAAACACTGAAAATGAAGAACCCAAGCTTAAAGGTGTACATCCTTCATTTTTCGACCACTTTGCCAACCAATATTGGCGGCAGATGCTGGTGGTAGGGTCTGGTGTAGATCTATTATTGACACGATCAATATATGTGGTGATTGCTAGTCTTTAGTGATTTGCAAAGTTGGTGTTGATGAAGGTGGTGGTGGTACGGATATGGTGATTTTTTATGATGATGGTGACCATTATCGGGATTGGTGATGGCGGTGGGGGTTGTACAAATTTGGTAATTTGCGGGAATGGTGGTGATTTTTATTTCAATGGTGGCAATAAGTAGGGGTGATGCATTAATTAAAAACAATTTTAAAAATTTTACGCTATGACAATAATGACAAATAGTATAAGATACAATTTCACAATGTAACAATATTTTAATGTAAATTAATATAGAGTGTAAATTACAATAACTTCTTAAATATAAGATTTCTATAAAAAAAATATCATACGAGCGTTAGAAAAAAAAAATCACAAGAGAAAATTACATGGATATTATAAATTGAAAGTTATGAATCTGAATGCTAGAATTATCGTGTTGCATGTATGCTCTTCGAACTTGATCTTGATCATGAACATTGTAATCCATAATTGTAGTGCTTACTTTAGGATATGTGGGAAGTTGGCTAACAAGAAAATCCATACTCATATGATTTCAAGCTATCAACATTATGCCCTTGTTTGATCCCCATTTTGGGGGAAATAATACATTTTGAACAGTAGATTAAAAATTAAAGAAAAGTTTTGAATTTACGTGTAATATTATTTTATTGAAGAATATGTGATTGAAAAATGAGTTTTGAAAAAACAAATTTTTAGAAGAATGATAATCAAACAAATAACAAATGGAGATTTCTATTTAAAGATTCTTTCCATTTCTGTTTCACATTGAAATGAAACAAATGATAATTAGAGGATGTGTTGTATCAAATACACAAACTCACAATGCCTAACATTATAGATATAATTATGTGTACCAGTCGATCCAAAATGAGCAAGGTTAACATTCATATTTTTCGCTTCTCAAGCTGACCTTGTGAACTAAAATAGGAATTCCAGCTTGATGCTAGAGCCACTAGAGTTTCTTAATGTCTCAAACTCCAAAGCAATCACCATCCAACATATTCAAACAACAATAATGACCTCAATAAACCCAAGGGATTTGAGGCGAATAAAGACCTCAAAAGACATCCAAGGGGTACCAAGGAAAAACATTGACCTCAAAAGTGCACTACTGCAAAAAAAAAAAAAAAAAAAAAAAAAAAAAAAAAAAGAAAAAGAAGGTAATAGTAAATAAAAAAAATTGGGAAATCAAAATTATTTTAGATTGAAAATTTTTGATATAAGATTCCAGCCAAAGATAAAATGGAATTATGATATATTGGTTTAGAAGTCATTTGACAGTAGACCAAAAGTTTAAGAATTAGTTGCAATATTTGAAAATTTCTAGGACTGGACCACTATTTAGGAAAAGTTGGATATTAATAATTTTCAAGACTTGATTGTATCGTTTTAAAAGTGATTGTAAGTTAATGTTTGAAGTTTAGAAGCATGGTTACAACGTTAGAATGTTTGTGGGCTAATATGCAATTTTACAGAGTTCGGGGACTGAATAGAAATTTTAAAATATTATCATTGTTTAAGAAATTCTGAGAAAATATCGCTAAGGAATATTTTCTCCTCTCTCATAATTATTCTTCACACATTCACATAGAGATCCAAAATGATGTCATATATGGAGGCTCCAACGACGACGAGAATCAGTGCTTGAGTCTCAAACCATCAAGTACATGATTAAGGACAACGAAGTACTCAAATCATTCGATACTGTAAAAATCACGTCAAAGTCACATCTACAAAGCCAATGGCCAATTTCTACAATCACCGATGACCTAGAGGCCTTTGACACCATTTCTACTGAAAAAAAAAAAAAAAAGAAAAAAAAAAAGAAAAAGAAGGTAATAGTAAATAAAAAAAATTGGGAAATCAAAATTATTTTAGATTGAAAATTTTTGATATAAGATTCCAGCCAAAGATAAAATGGAATTATGATATATTGGTTTATAAGTCATTTGACAGTAGACCAAAAGTTTAAGAATTAGTTGCAATATTTGAAAATTTCTAGGACTGGACCACTATTTAGGAAAAGTTGGATATTAATAATTTTCAAGACTTGATTGTATCGTTTTAAAAGTGATTGTAAGTTAATGTTTGAAGTTTAGAAGCATGGTTACAACGTTAGAATGTTTGTGGGCTAATATGCAATTTTACAGAGTTCGGGGACTGAATAGAAATTTTAAAATATTATCATTGTTTAAGAAATTCTGAGAAAATATCGCTAAGGAATATTTTCTCCTCTCTCATAATTATTCTTCACACATTCACATAGAGATCCAAAATGATGTCATATATGGAGGCTCCAACGACGACGAGAATCAGTGCTTGAGTCTCAAACCATCAAGTACATGATTAAGGACAACGAAGTACTCAAATCATTCGATACTGTAAAAATCACGTCAAAGTCACATCTACAAAGCCAATGGCCAATTTCTACAATCACCGATGACCTAGAGGCCTTTGACACCATTGAAGAAATTAAAGAGAACTAATAGATGAAATTACATACAATAATTGAAAATTTATACTGCTAGATATTGGGTCTCTTTATATTTGTTGCCCGAAGAGAGAAGAAGTACGTATGAAAATTTAAAGAATTGGAGATTGCAAAATGTGGATAATGGTGTAAAATAATTGAAATGAGATTTTGGTTATTTATCGAATATCAAATTTCAAGTTGTAGCCTACAATATAGATAGGCCAAACTGTGGGCCTCGACAACTAAGCTAAGATAATCGTACACAAGTCCAAGATCTTGAGATTGATTCAACTCACTAGCTAAAACTCGAGCTTGGCTCGGCCTAGTCTCGTTTAAACTCGAGTCCAAGTCACCAATAGGTCAAGAACTCATGAGTTGTCATACGATCTCTACCTAATACCACCCTTACGAGCGTGTGTAATGAATTTTCCATTATTTCTCTATAAAAATATATATCCGCTATTTACTCTAAAAAATCTCTTACCTCTATATATTATTTCTTCCTCTCTCTTAAATAATCTTCACACACATGCGCGCGCGTGCACACAACTCCAAAATGATGTCGTCTTTAAGGGTAGAGATCTCGAGCAAGAAGATAATGCCCATGAACTCCAATGACAATATTTTCGAGGTGGCACTTGATTCTCAAACCATAAGTACATGGTCGAGCATGCCTATGTCGAACATGACATCACCCATTTCAACATCACCGACAAGATCACGTTGTACATTAATGACTGCAGCAAAACCACATCAAAGCCACCTTTGCCAAATAAATTGGCCACATCTGACAATGACTTTAAGGAATTTGATACCAATTTGTCAAAGTCAATCAAGGCTCACTCTTCATCCTTGTCATTGTATATAGGTCGTTAGTTTTTGTCAACATTTGTAGTAGGGATAATTACAGTTATGAATAATTCTACTCTCACATACTCGCGGACAAGGGTTTAAAATGTGTCACATGTGCTACAAAATAAGTCATGTGTGCTGGCTTTTTGGAGGGAAACCAAGCCCAAATTACATCCTTGTCCGCCCAATTTACACACCCATTTCATCTTTGTCTGAAAAAAGGATTTTCCCCCAAAATTACACATAAGGCACTGGCAACGTGGGGAACTCTGACAACGGCATTCCCTTCAGTTTAAGTACTTTCGACAACGTACAGGAGCTTGCTTTTGTGGTCGACTGAAGGCAACGTACATGAGCTTTTGTGTTGTCGACTGAAGGTATTCGAAAGATGTTTTTGCCGGTTTGCAAGAGCTAAAGGTCATTGTGGACGAGTGAAGGTCTTCAATTGTTGCAGATTGGAAGGTACCATACATGTTTTTAATTTTTGCAGATTTGAAGTTTATGTTTGTAATGTGTAAAAATCGTCAATCCATGGAAGTTTCAGTTAAAAACTGAAGTTGATTTCTTCTATAATAAAGTTGCTTTTAAAATTAATTAATTACTTCAAATTTTCAAAAGTTAGCCAAACCAAAGGGTGAATGGTTGCTAAAAAATTGTCCGTTAGTGGTACGTCCCAATTACCAATCCTCAATAGCAAAGCTGAAAATGTTGAAGCTTTCAACTTGTCATTTTAGCCTCCTAAAGCAGTCCCTTTTATTTCTTTTTTCTTCCAAAGTTAAAATGGAAGGCATAATATTATTTTACTGAACTTCATGATAAAGTTCTACTAAAATCTTTTTTGAATTAATGTACTGATGTTCTAATAAGGAAGAAATTGTTGCTCCTATGGAATTAATGCCTAATTTTGTTGAAGTTCTACTAAAATTCTATGTACTGATGTATTAAAATCTTTTTTGAATTAATGCCTAATTTTTGTGTATTTCATTGCAATGGAACTCGAAAATATTGTTTAACAGTGATACCATCTGAAATGAGAGTTGTTGTATATGTTGACTGAACATGACGGTTGCTTTTTTCGCAGCATAATAAAGTATGGATTTGAACGTCCAAGACATAGATGACAATGTTGTAGTGCAATTTGGAAATGAGAAGTTAACAGAGTCTGTGAACGTAGTGGAAGGTGTAACAGCAGGGGGAGATGTTATAATTGCACCTGAAGTGGGTATGTTGCTTAAAAGTGAAGTAGATATGTATGATTTCTACAAGAAATATGCTTATGCGGTGGGTTTTCCAATCAAGAAAAGAAATTCAAAGAAAGGAGATGATGGGGTTTTGAGATATTTGACATTGACTTGTAGGCGTAAAGGCGGAATAATCAGTAATAGCAGTGGTTCTTTGAAGTCGCATCCAACAGTGAAGATGGGTTGTAAAGTCAGAATATCTGCATCTTCTGATACTTTTGGGAATTGGAGAATTAACGCTGTAAACCTCAACCATAATCATGACATAAGTCTTTCTAAATCCAGATTATATCGATGTAACAAACAATTGAGCGTACATGTGAAACAAAAGCTTCAAGTGAATGATTTGGCAGGAATCCTATCACATAAAAGTTACAACACTGCAGTTGTCGAAGTAGGTGGATATGAGAGCATGACATGTATTGAAAAGGACTGTTGTAACTACATAGACCAAGTAAGACGCTTAAGACTTGGAGAAGGGGATGTTGCAGCGATTCAAACATATTTTTCGTAAATGCAAGCACAATGCCCATGATTTTATTTCAGTATGGATTTGGATGACGAATCGCGTCTGAGAAATGTATTTTGGGCAGATAATCAGTGTAGGCAGGCTTAGAAGGAGTTTGGTGATGTTGTTACGTTTGATACCACTTATCTGACTAATAAGTACGACATGTCGTTCGCCCCTTTTGTCGGAGTAAATCATCACAGACAATCAACACTACTTGGCTGTGGTCTGGTATCGAACGAAGACACAGATACTTTTATATGGTTATTTAAGACATGACTTCAATGCATGCATGACCAAGCTCCACATAGTATAATTACTGATCAAGATAGGGCAATGCAAAATGCAATTCATATTGTTTTCCCACATACAAATCATAGATGGTGTCTATGGCACATTTTAAAGAAGTTGCCAGAGAAATTTGGCTATTAAGTGGATAAGGGTTCGATATTCGGGGCTATACATGGTCTGGTGTATGATTCGCAATCCAATGCAGAATTTGAAGACGGTTGGAGAGCAATGATTGAGGAGTATGACTTGCATGATAGTGATTGGTTATCTAGATTGTACGAGAATAGGGGATGTTGGGTTCCTTGCTTCTTGAAAACCACTTTTTGGGCGGGTATGTCAACTACACAACGAAGTGATAGTATGAATGCATTTTTTGATAGCTATATACATTCGAAAACCTCGTTGAAGTAGTTCGTCGAACAGTACGAACATGTTCTTAGGAGTAAGGTTGAGAAGGAATATTAGGCTGATTTAAAGTCATTTTCGCAGATGCTACCCTGTGCAACACAATTTGAAATGGAGCAACAGTATCAATCAGTTTACATGATTTCAAAATTTTGTGAAGTTCAAGTAGAGTTCACAGGAAAGGTGTATTGTGATATCCTGTCCACTTCGGAAGGATGTTCCAATATGACGTATGAAGTACAGGAGACAATTATGTGTGAGGGCCATCGGAGGAAAAAGACGTATATCGTGGAATACAAGAGAGATAAATGTGAAATTATTTGCACATGTCACTTGTTCGAGTTTCTGGGGATACTTTGCAGACATGCGATCAGAGTGCTGGCTTGGAATGATGTCACACATATTTCGGACAAGTACATACTGCGGAGATAGAGGAGAAATGTTTGTAGAGTGCACACGAGAGTTGCAGTAAACTACGATGGGTTAGTCAGTACTCCTACACAATTGAGATATGAAGAGATGTCTAACGAGTTTGCGCAACTCGCAAACCTTGCTGCAGATGATGAAATACGTTCACGTGCGATAGTGGAATGGATAAAATGCCAATGCAAAGATCTTACGACGACAAAATCGAGTATTGGAAGTAATTTCATGGCGCAAAACACTATTCAAAGTCCCAGATCAATGTACTGATGTATTAAATAGTACAAGTCTTAGCGTATTAGATCCAAAGTTGACTCGAAGAAAAGGAGCGCCAAAGAAACTTAGAACAGAAAGCCCATTGGAGACTGCATCAAAGAAAGCACAGGTATGTTCGCTTCTTTGATTCCAGGCTAATTAATTTTTTCGAAATAAAATTTAGAGTAACTTTGATGTACATGTAGGCCAGTTCAAAGTCAGGCACCTATAAGAGATCAACAACGAGCAACACTAGTATGGTCTATGGCAGATTCTATGTCCAGCCACATCAAGCAGAACAGTGTTCTATGTCGACACCAATTCCATACTTGTCGAACTCTATGCTGCCGTCGTTCTCCCTTTCGCAATATCCCATCAACACACCTTTCTCCATCTCACATCAATTACCATCTACAAATTTGATCCTTCCATCATCTGCAAACATTGTGTACAATTCGCAAAGTATAAAGTTATGCCTTCTATATGAATTGGAAATTCATTTTCTCATGATTGCTTCATTTAACGTGGACAATGTATTTTAATGTCAGTCATTGTATGCCATTTCACTATCCCAATTCACCGGATGTAGGTGGCAAGGGCTTGTGAGAAGGATACTAGTAAAAAAATGTTGAACTTATTTTGCTTGGCCATTATGTCTCTTTCTTGTTGAACGAAACTTAATTATGTTGTATGACATTCCATAAGTGTCTCAATCATTGTATGTTTTGCATGAAATTATTCTGTTAGTTCTAGCTGTAATATAAATTTCTCTTGAGCAGGCAATTATCAAGCCTCGGTATGTTGACATCATTCCAAAAGTCGTCGAAGGCAATGTTGGCCAGGTGCTAGAGCAAAAAGTGGAAATTGAAAATCACGGCTATTTTTTGGTTGATCTGGACAAAGAAGCTCTAAGATCTTTGAAGGAAAGGAACAATAAGTTTTTGCGTTAAGAGATAGATCTTTATATTGGGCATTCTTATAGACTTCTGCAGATATGAATTTCAATGGCGTGCCTTTCTTTTTAGGATATATATATGTATATATTAAAATTTTGGATGTTTTAGCAGATTCCTTTATCCCCTAGAAATTTGTAATTACAATTTTATAATGAATAGAATAACATTTCTTATAATTAAACAAGTTAAAAGCATTTGGTCTGGCTACTGCTTCTTCGTGTATTAACTATTTTTATTGATTTGTTGACATGCATTTTTTATTCTGTTGTTGCTTGGTTAATTGGAAGCTAGGGCAAAACTTTTTTTTTTTGAATGGTTGACGTGCATTTTTTTGGCTTATCTAAAAGATTAGAATTAACATCCATGCCATATTAATTCTAGTGTTTGATTATGCTGCTGCTTGGTTAATTAGAAGCTAGGGCCTATCTCTTTTAGAATGGTGGCAGTAAAAATAAATTGGAAAGTTCTTTTCCCATCCAACTTACTGATACAAATTTTCCATTCAAGGCCGGAACTTGTACTTGCATTCTAAAAAAGCATTAGAATCATAACAATATAACTTATCACAAAGTCAAAAATTTCCAGAGAGAACAACACAAATGCTTGATTTGGAGTATCACAGTTGACACATGTAGTAGAACGAGAACTGCCAAAATATCAAAATGAAAAGCCAGCATCTTAAACCCAAAAAGCATGAGTCGAGCTACAATATCAAAATGCGGTGACAATGTTCATACAGGAAATAGCATTATATGTACAAATCCATTTCATTTTACTCTTTCCAACACTATCTAGAAATTACACCGACCGTTTTTCTTTGGCATTCACTTCCACGCTAACTTTCTCCGCACGGAGCCTCACATCCACCGAAACCTGGAGGTCTTCTTTATCGCTTATTCGAACTTGAGATTGGAAAGTACGAGACATTTCTTCAACTATTTCATTCTTCACATGGTTAACCAAGTTTACACTACTATGTCCGGATGGACCGCTTGATTCTTCTTTGACAACCCATTCCTAAAATCCGCATTTGTTACTACAGCAAAGGAATAATTTTCCTTTGTTCTCATTCTCCTTCTCCACCACAAAACATTTCTCACAGCCATGTTGACATCGTGTGCATCGACGTTTCTTTTTACATTCGACAAAGAAGTAATCTTTAGCTCTACAACTATGACATATTCCAGAGTTCCTTCCAAGCATTCTAAAATGGGAATCAACACAACATGGTCACAAAAATGATTGCCACAAGTTCCAGGGTAATACTCAATACAAAGAAAACTTGTGACTTAACCATAGAATCTACAATGAGGAGCCATTTGTAGGAGATTGTTATGTAAAATGATAACAAATCATTAATTTATCAATGAGATACCATCTCAACTGAATCTACAAATCATCAATTTCTCAACTAAATCTACAATGACGTAACAATTCATACATCATTAATTTTTCAATACCCCTGATGAATTATAATTTCAAATACACAAAAAATTAATTAATTTCAAAATCATTTGTGAATAGAAATTTTCACGATTCAATGGGAAATGATACTTTCTAATTAGTGGAACCACTGAGTTTCAAACCACTGTTTTCAGCATATTACTAAACTAAACAAACACTCAGAGAACTTACTAAATCTTTGAATTACAGAACCAAAATAATTTCACTTTAACATTATCTTCGAAACCAAGAATGAAATTGAATACGAAAAGGCAAAATAAATGTACTAGAGAACGGAATTAGCTCTATTTTAGGGAGAGAACGATGATGAAACGACGCAATAGAAAATTACAACCCACTTGTTGGTCTAGTGGTTTGCCGACGATGAAAAATTGGACTCCATGAGACGGCGGAACCTTTGACGAAGGTACGATGCGATGGTGATAGAGAAGATGGTGAGGGGTTTGAAGGAAGCTGGATCTCGTGGGTCAAGAGATGGTGGAACCCTCCAGCAACGTCAGGCGCTTGGAATTGTAGCCGGAGATGGAAAGATTTGCTTAGGGTTTCGAATTTGGAGGCATGGATTCGGGTTCTGTTCCTCGTCATGGAGAGAGAGAGAGAGAGAGAGAGAGTTGTCTTCTAGTTTCTGATTTTTCTGGCCCATTTTGTTTTGTTTACTAAAAGTATTTTTAGCTCTTTTTCTTTAGTCAAAAAAGCTTTCTTCTTCTTCTTTTTCTTCTTCTTTTTGTCAAAAAACCTAATTATTTTAATCCCCTGTCTGTGAGCTTGTGCGAGTAGCGCGATTGTTACAGTTATAATCCCACACACTTGAAATCTTTATAAATTTAGGGAAAATTGCAGCAACGGTCCCCAGCCTTTCATTTTTTGCAGACTTTACCCTAATCGTCGAAGGTCCCTAACATTTCAAAAATATGCACCTGAGGTCCATTTGGATGAAAACCGTCCAAAACATCATCGATTGACCGAGAAAATTCATTGAATTATTTGCTACTGAGACAATTTTTTTGGATGTCGATAATTTTTTGGACGGCATTTTGGACGATTTTATTGGATGTTGATTCTTTAATTTTTCCGGCCACCATCAAGTGCATATTTATGAAAGGTTAAAAACCTCCGCTAACACAAAATGAAGGTTAGGTAAAGTCAGCAAAAAATGAAAAGATTAGAGACATTTGCTGCAAATTTTCCTAACTTTTCATTTGTTGCATCCATGGTCCAAAATATTTCAAGTACGTGCGATTGGAGTACAAATGGATTATTTCTATCCAAATTACCATCAATTGACAAAAAAGGCAAAATTATAGCAGAGATCCCAAACATTTCAATTTGTTTCAAACTATACCTTAGCCTTTTATTTTTGTGGTCCCAATCCCAAAATTTTCACTTTGACTGCAGTCGAGATCCATTTGATAGAATCCATCCATTAATCTATTAATCAACCCAGAAATTAAATGTTTTACTCAAATTAACAAAAAATGAGAGATAAAATGGTTCAATTTGCATTTTTTTATAATAAAAAACTTTGAAAGTAATTAAATTTTAAAAAGGTATTGATCATCTTCTCCCAAACCTCGCCACCCCTACCCTCACCATTTCCCCAATACCAAAAATAGAAGATACAATCATCATCCCCCGCACCACCAACCCTTGCCATTATTGCCACCACCGTTGCAAACTCGTCCCCGATTTTATACCCTAGAAATTTCGAAGAAGATGTAGTAGTTTAGAAACCACTTTAGGCACACAATTTTTGCTCACAAAAGAAGTTAAGATTAAAATGCAAAAATCAAAGGAAAAAAATGAAGAAGAAAAAGAAAGATTAATATGTATTTATCTATATGACATCATGTATGCACAAATAGATACAGAGAGATATAAAATGTGGA
Source organism: Olea europaea var. sylvestris (assembly GCF_002742605.1). Lineage (NCBI taxonomy): Eukaryota > Viridiplantae > Streptophyta > Magnoliopsida > Lamiales > Oleaceae > Olea > Olea europaea. The sequence continues at coordinate 4,147,320 of NC_036241.1, read as the reverse complement.
AAATGTGAGAGATTTTTTCTAACAAATTAATTGATATTATGCTAATTTCTTGTTTGATTTTTGGGTATTTTGGTGATGGGGAAAGGGTGGAGGATTTGGAGAACATGATTAATACCATATTTTTGATTGAATTATTTTAAAACTTTTATTAAATAAAATGTAAATCGACCATTTTACCTCTCACTTTTTTTTGTCAATCCGTGTTAAACTTTTAATTTCTGGGTTGTCTAATGGATTAATGGACGAATTCTTTTCAATTGACTCTAGTTGCAATTGAAGTGAAATGTTTGATATTGTGGTTGCAAAAATAAAAGGTTAAGATGTAATCTGTAGCCAATTAAAAAGTTTGGGACCTCCATTGCAATTCCCTCTCCCCTTTCCCAAATTCTAAAAAGGGCTGTTACAGATTTTATTTGCTGTTTTAATACAAATATATTAATATTAATTCCTTATTTCCATCCCACCCAGCACCACCTAAGTAAACAGTTTGAAATAGAAGACAAATCAAACGCACAGTGGAAGAAACCTCTCCAGTCTTAGGAAAGCAAAATTCCCAAAAATCGAACAAGAAATTAGCTAAATATCAATTCACTTTTGTAAGAAAAAGTCTCACACTTTCCACATTCTATATCTCTTCATATATAGTTGTGCATACATGATCGCATATAGATAAATAGGTATCGATCTTTCTTTTTCTCTTTCAATTTTTTTCCCATTGATTTACTCATTTTAATCTTAACATCTTTTGAGAGTGAAAATTGAGTTCCTAATAGTGGTTTTTGAACAATTACATCTTCTTAGAAAACCACTCAAATTTCCTGGGTATAAAATCGAGGATGAGTTTGCAGCGGCAATGACGACAATGATGGTGGTGGGCCGTGACGGGATCTTCTATTTTTGGTTTTGGGGAAGGGATGGGGGGTGGTTTGGAGAAGATGGACAATACCTTTTTTTGTTATTTAATTATTTATAAGTTTTTATTATAGAAAATCTAAATTGACCATTTTATTTTTGACATTTGACAAATGGAGTCTAATTTCAGGGTAGATTAATAGAGAAAAAATTCATAACTAAGAGGTTAAATATCATTAATTTCAAAAACTATGAACAAAGATTTCAATTCCAAATATTATATATTTATTAAAATTTATTTATGATTTAATTATATATTTTCTTAATGAAATATATTAACATCATAGATCTATACAATTTGACCATAGATTAACGACTAGTTAGTCGCATATTATTTTTTAATTGCAAATCAGAATTTTATATATCACAAATTATTGTATGGTCATAATATAAAAAATTTTATAGGTCACAATTTGTTCATCGATCACAAATAAAAAATTTATAAGTCACAATTTATTTATCAGTCTCAATCACAAATGTTATTGCCATGTTTGACCCATATTCTTTCAAAAATATACATTCTTAATAGTTATTTGACATCATTTTAATTACACATTTTTCAATAAAATAATATTATTTACAAATTCAAAATTGTCCTTATTTTTTAACCACATATTTTTTATCATCAATACACTATTCAAAAATACATTCTTATGAAAATAATATGGCTCAAACAAGGGCTATTAGTGTCAACTTATTATATAGTCATAAGTTAACAATTTTTTAAATCACACATTATTTCTTAATTACAATTTATCTTGTTCATTGGTCAAATATTAATCAATTTAATGGTCACAATCAGCCAAATAATTTGTGACCACAACCAACATTTATGACATAACAGCAACACCACCACATTACCATCCACAACCATCGTCGTCAAAACCACCACCCCCCTCCCAGTAACAACAGCAACACCACCATCTCAAACAAATCAACCCATAACAAAAAACAGCGCCACATCACCATGCACGAACACCACACAACATAGGCACCAACATTACTGACATTGATGGCACTACTGTAATGACCACTACCAATGGCAAACACAACCAACAAAAACACCTAAAAGAATAGTCAACACTGCCACAACCTCATGAAAATCGCCACCATCTTAAGATGTTATCGTGTTGCCGCTGCACGCAAAGCTACAAAAATTCTCCCAGATCCCATCCTTTGCCGCGGTAGCAAATCCCGACAATATCAACATTGTGAGTCGTTGCTATTGCTGGAGGTGTAGAGCGATCTGTTTCTTATTTTACATCTCCTCTATTTCTCTTGATTTGTTTGGTGTTTTGTGGTGTTGATGGTTAAGATGAAGATGGTGGATTTTTGGTGATTATGTCATCGGTGGAGGCGATGACAATTGTTGCTGTTACAAGTTTAAAGATTTTTTGGTGGGTGTGGTGAGGTGGTCGAGTGTGATGATGGCGAAGTGGTGCCAGCGGTAGTGGTGCCAACAATGTGGTGGCACTAGTGAGGGCGACGCGCGAGCGACTAGAGAGATGAGAGAAGTTGGGATACAAAGAGGAGATAATGGGGAGGACAAAAATAATTAGGATTTTGGTATGTGTGGTTGGGCAAGATGAATATTATATTTAACTTTGTAATATAATTATTAATATTTAAAATATATTAATTATTTAACAAAACATCTTATTTTTGAAATAGTAAACCTAACATATGATTTATTAAATGAAATTTCTCTATATCTTAGTTTCTGTAATTTTCACATTAACAAATTAATGGATAGATTTTGTCCAATGGACCTTTACTCAAGTCAAAATGAAAATTTTGGGATTGCGATCATAAAAATAAGAGGTTAGGGTGTAGCTTCCAGTTTTCCCCAAAAAATTGATTATTACAAGATTTTAATAAATTTACAAGGACAAAATGACAACTTTATAATTTTCTACATAAAACTAGTAGTCATTAAATAAAAAACAGACGAAAAAAACTTCACCCACCTCACCCCACCTCACCCCACCCCACTACCTAATCTATTAGAACCCCACACACAATCATTCCCACCATCATCATCGCAAATCGCCGCCCCCTACACCCATTCGCTAACCAAAAAGGTTTTTTCTCCTCGTCAAGCAATGGGTGTTCATTTAACTTATAGATGGTTTTTGACACTTATTTTGTTCGAAAAATAAATTTTAAAATAGTAGATTGATGATAAATGTGTAGATAAAAATAAGGAAAATTTTTTAATTTACGTGTGATATTATTTTAACAAAAATATGTGATTAAAAAGAAGAGAGAAAAAAATATAATTTGATAAAAATGAGAATCAAACGTGGTTATAATATAACGTTTTCCATTCAAAAAGGACCCTGACAAACAATTTGAAGGTTTGAAACACTTCGTGCTAGAAATTAATGATTCATGACCCTATCGTAAAATCCTTAAAAGGTTCTAACCTAGAAGTACAATTTACCCTATGACTATTTAGACCCCATTTGACCCTCATTAAATTAAATTTTATTTCTCTCTCTCATATTTTCAACTACACAATCTTTTACAAAATAATATTTCACATAAATCGATTTTTTTTTTCAACCACCTATTTTTTGAAAAAATATTATTCCATCCATTAAAATTTGAAATAATGGAATTCAAATGGGGGGCTTATTCTTGGTTTAATTTTAGTTGGGCCAGAACCTTTTTGGATCAGGTTTTAGGCCCCGTTTGGCCCCCCATTAGATTTCATTTCATTTATCTTTTTCCTATTTTCAACCTCACAATCTTCCATAAAATAATATTACACGTAAATCGAATTTTTTTTTCAATCACTGATTTTTCATAAAAACACTATTCCACCTATTTTCATTTTTAGAAAATGGGGGCCAAACGGAATGTATTGCCCCTGTTTGGCATCCATTAATTTCTATTCTATTTCATTCCATTACATTTTTTCTTTCCTATTTTCAACCACACAATCTTTCATAAAATAATATTACACGTAAATCGAACACTTTTCATTCTTTTTCAACAACTCATTAAAAAAAAAAAACTTTCGGACTCATTAATTTTCCACAAAATGGGGGCCAAATGGGGTAGGCCCCCATTAATTTGTATCACATTACATTTTATTTTTCTCTATCTTATTTTTAACAACACCATCTTCCACAAAATAATATTACAAGTAAATTGAAATCTTTTCCTTTTTTTTCAACCATTCATTTTTCAAAAAATATTATTCCATCAATTTTTATTTCTACAAAATGGGGGCCAAACGGGGGCTTAACAGGTTGATTTGATCACGTCACTTGTCCGATTTTCTTATTTTTATCAAAATATTTTTTTTCTTTTGTTTTTCATATACACATTTTTAATTAAAATAATATTACAAGTAAATAAAAAAATTTAATTTATTTTTCATCTGCATATTCTTTATCAATCTACTATTGTAAAATTTATTTTTTCATAAAAAAGGTGTCAAACAAACACCCTCTAAATTTTTTTATTAATTAATTTTGGATTGCAAAATAGAGAACATGAAATGAAATGTAAATGAAGCGTCTTTCGTTTATGTGGATAATAGAAAGCTTCTAAAACCCTCCCAAAACCCACAAAAATCGAGGTTTCAGTTAAACTTGCCCAAAAGTAATATCAGATCGCGTCAAATAATGAGGAAATTTAGCTCACTCGCCGCCGTATGCCGCATATCCGCCGCACCGGCGGCGTTGGAAAACCCCATCCACCACCAACATCGACTCGTCCAGGCCGCTCTGCTTAGTGCTAATAGCATCAACTACTCGGCGATGTCTCCCTGGTTCTCTTACGATAAGGTAACCCTTAAATCGGCTCGTAACGTTTTCGCCGGGACCATGCTGTTCTCGGTCGCCGTTTCGACGTCAGCTGAAGAGGTCCACGCGAAAGAGCATGTGCTGTCGAAATTTCTCCCTAACGACGTCGTTCTCTATCAGTACGAGGCTTGCCCTTTTTGTAACAAGGTTAAAGGTAATGACAATATGCATCTTCACTTTTGGAGAAATATATTTGGAATAGAATTTTAGCAGTACTTAATTATTAAGATTTTATCTATATGAAGATTGATGTAGTTCTGTGCTATTCTTTTTTATTCTCGATCTGCTTCTTCTCGATTGGTATGCATCTTTCTTAGAACATTTTCTTTCTTGTGGGATTTAAGGGAAGAACATCATGCCATCTCCAGAGCTACACCAAATTTTGTGCCAAAGTAAAATTCATCTCCAACTATTACACCAAAAGTTACACCAATTGATCATTGTTTAACCATTTTCTTCCCTCTTTTTTATTCTTCATAATTTATTTATTTGAAATATTATTTATTTAGTTATTTTATAAATACATAAATTATTAAATAAATAATTACGTTAAATTACGGAAAAGATTAAATTCATTAATAAATATAAAAAATATAGTATAATTAATAAAAATACTATAACAACGAAAATATTAAATCATGCCAACAGAAAATAGTATAATGTATTTTGAATTTGGATATTACGAAGTTGAAAATTTTTGCAATTTAATTCTTGGAATTCATATATGTATTGTTTTGTTTAAATAAAATTTGATTATCATATGTATGTCATTGTTTAATATATTTCATGTTAACTTTAATAAACTATCGTGTTTGTTATATTTTATTTTTTTATTTTAATTAATTTATTAATGATTATTTCTTATATCTAAAATTTATTTTAAATGCAAATAATAATAAAAACAATTTACTGTATTAAAAAATATAGCACAAATGATACAACTACCCTTTATCAATTATTTGGGAAGGAGAAGAAAATGGCAAAATAGACTTTCACCACTTTGCACCATTTTTGTGCAGAATATAGTGTTGTATTGGAGCAACTTTGCACCACCAAATGGTGCAATTTGGTGATTTGGGGTTCACATTGGAGATGCCCTTAGGACCGTGTTTATACGTTTTGTTCATTTCAATGATTTACATTTACTCATGAAATACTGTTAACTGTGTTCTTCAATATATGCACTAATTATTGGTCTTAAATTTTGTCACCTCTTTAATTTGGAAAAAAGCTCGTGTTCAGGATGGTTTGATCGATTTTCATTCCTTGGATTACGTTCATTATATGTATTATGCCTATGCATAAAATAATAGAAGAAATGGAAATCATGAGGGATGTCAAACATTTCAGTTCAGAGGCTTTGAGTGGAAACTTCAGAAACAGGATTAGATTAACTACACCTTAACAATTTCCAGGTAAAATGTCTTTATTTAACAGTAGTCTCAAGTTTGGTACACTCAGAAGATAACTAGGTTCTGTTGATTCCTTTTCTTGTTTGGTTTCCAAGATCACATCCGATTTAGGCTGTGAATGGCAAAACAAATTTAGATTAAACTCATATTTGCAGTTATCAGTTGGATTGGACAAATTTTTTTCTAATTTTACAATTATCAATGACTGTATGGAAGTTTTTTCATTGGATTAATATTCATCATCTGTTTTTCGTTAAATCTGTCATGGACCTCATGCTAATGTTGGATGTCCTTTCCCAGCTTTTCTGGACTTTTATGATATTCCATACAAAATTGTGGAGGTCAACCCCATCAGCAAAAAGGAAATTAAATGGTCTGATTACAAGAAAGTTCCTATATTGATGGTTGATGGTGATCAAATGGTGGAATTCTTCAGGTATTCATCGTGATTTGCGTTTTTTTTTTTTTTGAAAATTTAAAGGCATAATGTATTGGACACTTTTAGATAAATATGATATAAGCACGATGATTTTTTATTTCTTTTCTGGGTTTCAGTCAATTCTGTAACTTTTTACACATGTTTTGTAGATTTAATTGATAAATTGACCAAAAAGATTCATCCTGATGGTCAACTGGAAGGTGATGAAGAGAAGAAGTGGCGTGGGTATGCATTTACTACTCTTGTTATCTCTCCTGTAGAACATGCTGCTACTGTTGTATAATTGTACTTTGCAGGTTAACTGTTGGAATGAACCATGTGATACACTTGTTAAGACTTTTATGTGCTTTGTCTGTTTTAGCATCTTATTCTTCCCAAACTGTTAGCAGCCTGAGAAGTTGTTAAACTTGGTTCTTTTCATCATCAGCTTCTCTTTGATGAACATCGATTATCTCAAAATGAAATTTCGTGGTACATAACCGTGGTCTTTGAATCTGGATTTAGTACTACTGGTGTATTATATGCATGGTTTGAAATAGTGATGTTTGACTGTCATTATTGCAGGTGGGTGGACAATCACTTGGTGCATATCTTATCACCAAATATTTATCGAAGTACTTCTGAAGCTCTGGAGTCATTTGACTACATCACCACTCATGGTAAGATTTGTTATCGTCATGATAGGCCAAATTGATCTTGATGAAAATTACAGCTAAATTTTATAGGAATGCAGGTGCAAATTAAATTATATATTAATTTCATGGGCACACATGTACAAAGTTTCACACTTATACAGGGAACAAAGTATAATCACTGAAATGAGGGGAAAAATATCTTTGGTGCCTCCTGTAATTATCTGTATGCTAAAAATGGGGCCTAGAAAATTTATTTTAGTTGTGAAATTATAGCTAAAATCAAATTTATGCATATTAAGCTGGTTCACATGGTAAAAGGGCAAAATGGTGGAAGGGGCAATGATGAGAGCTTATTTCTTTTCTTTTCATTTTTCTATTTTTTCATGTTCTTGAGCCCCAAGATTGTCTTAGAGTTAATAACATTTTATACACAGTAGTAATTACGTAATAAGTCACGTGCTATATTATGGAACTTGAAAATTGATAATTTATGCTGATTACAGGTGTTGAGGGTATCTTTGTGTGTGATTTTTGTTGGGTGTGAGCATGTATTATTACATACTTGATTAATGTATCTTCCCCTTTTTCAATATATATATATATTTTATTTTTTTTAATTTTTTGTTTTTATTTTTGTAATCCAATTTTTCTTCCTCGGGCCATTCAGAATAGTTCCTCAAAATTGAATGGAATAATGAAAAAGAATTCTTGTAGCTGAAACCAAATATATTGACATTAAAACTTTTTCATCTTCTTGTAACCCAAATTTCCTGCAAGACTATCTTTTTGTCTTGTGCATGTGGGTTAAAATGCGGAAGCAAGGGCAGGGTAAGACGTGTTTGTGCTTTATACACATACACAGTCTTTTATTATTATTATTATTTTTTTGCAATTCCTTTGGTTTTATTGTTACATCTACTAAAGATCCAATCAAAAGGTCCAATCAAATGAAGCTTCTTTGGGTCACATGATATCTATTAAAAGAATAAATTCTTAAGTTTAATGTAACTTAGTCTATTGAGGAAGTGGTGCCTGAAAGGCCCTTCCAACTTAAATTTGACAGCTTCTCTCTGTATGTTATCTCTTTAATTTTTTCCCTCATCATTTTCTTTTTCTTGGATGAGTTGTATACATATTCTGGAAACGGGTTGGGGTCATGAAAAATCCATTAGTTCCTCAAATTGCCATGTCAAGTCTATTTCCAATTCATTCGTGTTGCTGGGTTTTTTTGGGTCTAATTCTCAATTGAAATGTCCATACCAGATGGAAATAATTACTGAAATGTGGTTTTTTCGGATGTTTGTTGAGGTTTTCGATCATTGATGGGTCAACTTGCTGTTTTTGAGGGGTCGAGAAAATCCATTAGTTCCTCAAATTGCCATGTCATGTCTCTTTCCATTTCATTCCTTGTGCGGTGTTTTTTAGCTCAAAATTTTATTTGAAATACGCATATACCATAAAGGGATAATTACTGCAAATATGGTTTTTGAGATGATTGTTGAGGTTGTTGATCAATGATGGGGCAAGTCGCTTTGAGGCATACATCAAGTTCTTTAACAACATTGTATGCATCCATTATGCTAGCTACTTTGAATAGTTAGCTGTGAACTTTGAAGAGGCTGCATTGGCCGTTCCACCTCCCTCATTTTTTAAATTGAACTCTTATCATACATATCTGATCGAGTGCAGGTAATTTCAGTTTTACCAAGAGATTAACAGCAAAGTATGCTGGAGCTATGGCCATGTATTTTGTATCTAAGAAATTGAAGAAAAAGCATAACATAACTGATGAGCGTGCAGCATTATATGAAGCAGCGGAAACATGGGTTGATGCACTCAAGGGTCGAGAATTTCTAGGTCTTTTCAATTCCTTCTTTTTCCAGTATTTTGCATACGCAAAAAGTTTACCTATGCATGTTTGGCTATGCTTAAAAAGATTACTTATAAGTATATAATAAGTTTTAAACTAACTAATCCTTTTTATTTATCAAAGTCAGGGACAATTTTCTTATTTCGTACTTATCTTTCCCGTCCCTTCTCCAGGTGGTGCCAAGCCTAATTTAGCTGACCTTGCTGTCTATGGTGTTTTGAGACCCATTCGATACCTCAAGTCAGGTAGAGATATGGTAGAGCATACGAGGATTGGTGATTGGTATACTCGAATGGAAAATGCTGTCGGGGTTTCTTCCAAAATCCGGGCATAGTCTGGTTAGTTTGTGCAGTTTGATAAGTTTTTCAGCAGGACCAAGTCCGTAAAATTTATGCCAATATTATCGTCTATATTTAAAGTGAGTATGCAGTTTCGATGAGCCTTCACATAGATGTTACAATAAACTTTCGTGGCAATTGGGAGGAAAATATTATTTTGACATACGTTGAGCTGTATTTTGAATGTAAATCATGAAGCCCAGTCAATTTTTAAGATCGTAGAAACAGAACTATGGCCATGGACTTGAAGCTTTTTCCACTTCAAATAAAATTCTCGACTGGGATGTTATCTAGTTTTTTTTTTTCCAAGTAATTTGTACTGCAATTTTTTATTTTTATTTTATTATTTTATTATTTTTATTGGGGGTTGAAGTTGGCCTTTTGGCTTGAAATTTACAGTGCGTTAATCTTTATGAAATTCTATATGGCAATCAAATATCGATAATTTTTATTAAATTATACGTGGCTATGAAATTCTTGTGCTGCATGGCTGAATCAATTACTCCAGACATCCTCATGCTTACAAAATTAACGCTATAATTGGTCTTAGGAACCAAAACAAGAGACTGGAAATCAATCAAACATAACAAACTTCGTCTAATTATTAAAGCTCCCTTTGAGGCGGTGCCTTTGAGATAATCATTAAGGCTACCTGCGAGTTGGTGCCTTTAAATTCTGCTTTCCCAGTTGGAGAATATTGGGCAGCCTCAAGTGAAGAGGAGACTTCAAATTGCACACCTTGTGAATGGGCAGTACACCTTGCATTTTTGGCGTCAAGAGCAAAATCCATATCGATGCTGAAATACCAAGAAACCCGTATGGCAGGGGGGGATTAAATGACCAATATGCAAGGCTAGATTTCAAGCCCAAACTCAAAATTCCCTGCGAGCAGGCTGTTGGAAAGCAAAGCTGGATACCCATTGAGGTTATAGGATCCAGCACAAAATCCGTTAACGAATAAGGGCATCTCACACTGCTCCTAAGTGATGAAAGGAAGAAAGAACTTATCTTCTTTCTTTTTGATTACCTTCCTCGCATATGTATAAGATCGAATTCATTCGATTTCTAAAAAAGACTACTAATCCTTAACTTTTTGAGTAATCCTCCTCCTTCATTTGCAATGGGCGAATAGGTTGACGGGTCGTGAACTTCTTTTCCTGGAGAAGAAGCAGTGACGGTGTATGGGGATCATATGCTTGGTCTTTATCGCAAAACTTTGACGGCACAGTTGGACCTTTAGACTAGTGCGCTTCTTTCTCAATTGCAGCCTGGAATAAGTCAAGAACCCAGAAAGGAGGAGGTTTAATGATTACGAACCTAAGCTGGAATTCTAGGCAAGAAAGTTGTTGAAGAGTGAGGAACTTGAACTCGAGCAGGCTGAGTTTGTTTCTACAAACCAAATATTTTGTAGCGAAACTGACCAATACACCGAACTGGCCGAGCTCACTAGAAAATATAAACAAAGACGAAACAGCACAAAGTTTTGAAGATAAAATCTAACACCACCAAAGTGAAGCACCAAGAATCTGGGCATAACTTTGCATAAAACTACATGAACAATGCATATGACATGCTGACCATTTTCAAATCTTCCAAGAGGAGATGAAAAACTTGAAGCTTTCAAGGACATTGCATAACCATTCTGGCAGATCGTCAAACCTCCAAGAAACTTGAAATTCTTCAAAGATGGCACTTTGAATCTGGACAGATTTTACAAAATCTGCAATGCTAGATTCGATCGAAATTACCAAGTAATGAAGGTAAAATCGAACAAAGATCAATGAGCTCACATATGTAAGGGGCGACTAAAGTGAGTGCTTCTTTTACTAAAGTTGAGAGCCTCTCTCCCCAACACCTTACATGATTGAGAGCTCTCTCTAACACGTTTCCTCATCGTCTATATTTTTTTAGTTCTCATTGGTATTACAATTACTGAATTAAACGAAAACTTGAGCAAAAACATGAAGAACACCAAGATTGTTTGTCCTCGGGCTTGGATGTTCAATTAAAAGGCCTGCTCATCACGTTGAGCATTCAAATAATTGTGGTTGATATTCCAAATCCACTATTACGATCAAAGTGTCCACGCTTATAGGTCAATACTCAAAGTATCAAACAAAAAAAAAAATCCTCATAATACAATTTCTCCTCTCGAACTCTCTTCTTTATAGATTACACAAGTGATTAAATCCTCACACTCTATTTACAAATACTCACTAAAAAATTATTAGAAAACAAATATTACAGACGAAGACGAGAAACAATTTTAAAGATAAACAACGCATCACAAAGAAACCCGCGAATTCATCTCTCCAAAGAGATATTCATCTATTTATATACCATATAACCCAGCATCAAAGGCTGCCAGTCATCCACGTGTCATCATCTCAACAATTCACTTATTTGAACCAAAATCGCATAACCAAAACGCGATAATACACAATGAAGTGGCAGTCGGGTCAGGCCTTAAAATCCAAATCATCGGGCCAAGTTTAATACCTAAATGTGACAGCCCAAAAGTGTCAATCATATTCGAGCCCAACAGATCCCTTCCTGTATTTTCTTCTTACAAGCATTTTTGATACAATCTTATTCTCTTAGTTGTTTTTTAAGAGATTTGAACCAACCTATTGAATTTCTTGTGAAATTATATCGATGTTCCACATACTATTACATGATGTAATATGAATCCTAGAATTACAGTCGCCGTTATTTGAATTTTACCAACTTATTGTCTTAACTGTAATTGAATGAAATATTAATACAATTGTAGCGTAAGATTTCTGCAAAAATATTAATTCGCGTAATTCTCCAAAAAAAAAATAAAAATTACGATAATTGTTACTCTAGGTTTAATTTATAAATAAGATTTCTATACATGAAGAAAAATGAATCCAGAAACTATAATCACCACTATGTGAATATAAACAACTGTAACTGAACGAAATATTACTATAATTATAATTGAACATTAATTTTAAAAAATGTAACAAGGAAATTTCCACCAGTTTTCTTCAATGAATTGTGATTGGGTGAAATTGTTTGGACAAGAAAATTTTATTTTAAGGAAAATTTCGGTTCCACTCATTGAATTTGCCAATCCCTATGAAGAATATTAACTAATGGATTTAAATAGTTTGCTAATTATTATTTATTTTTTTCCCTAAAATAAGTGTCCAACGTAATCACATAATCTTGCAATTTGATAATAATATTATTTGTAATTTAGTCAATTAGCATTGTTTTTCATTACAAGACCCCCAAAAATGCCAAACAAGTAATTCCCCAATCAAGATTGAACATGTTGCTTATTCCACCCGCCAAAGTTTGCCTCTTGGATAGGATTCTCATTCCGCTTCTTTGTGAAATTGAGTAGGATTTGTTGCTCCGAGTGATTATATTTACATCACATTTTAATAACATTTAAAGTCTTCATTCCGTACTCGTTATCATATGTACGTCCTTTACTTCTTTGCATTACATTATGATATTTAACTTTTAAATCAATTGTACTTTTCAATGTGATTATCATATATGCACATCCTTTGCTTCTTTGCATCACATTTTGATATTTAATTTTTAAATCAATTGTACTTTTCAATGTGATTATCATATAACATATTACCATATACATACATCATTTACTTCTTTGTATCACATTCTAATATTTAAATTTTAAATCAATTGTACTTTTCAATGTGATTGTTATATAACATATAATTAATGAAATGTGGTTCACCAAACAGCTAACTTGATCAAGACATTATAACATAAATAAATGATGCCAAATAATGTGGTTCTCATAATGCCATTTGTATTTTCTTATTAAAAGAGAGTATGCCTAATTAATGTTCCCATTTGTTTGTTTCTTTATCAATATCTTCGTTGACTCGTTTGTATATGTTCGGTAAAACTGAGAGTCTGCAATAGAAAAATAATACTAACACAAAGATTTAAGTGAAAATTTTTAACGGAAAAAAATCATAGATAGAGAAGGAAAAATTTACTATATCAAAAGTGAGTACAAGATGTGTGACTACTCCAAATATTAATACAATGAAACCTTATACTGCAAATTTTTTCATGACGGGCCAAATGAAATTGGGTTGCTGTACTCTAACAATATATCCCAAAATTTTTATAACGTTGAGAATGCAAGCCTCTCATTTTTGACACGATTGACTCAATTAACATAGTCTATAATACATAAATGGGAGAATATCCACATTAAATTCATATTTTTATATTTTACCTTGGTTGGACCTTCTAATTAAGGGGTGTTTGGAAGTGATATTTCACCTAAAAAAATTGATTTTTTGACCGTTATTTTACTATTGTTACCATTATTTTTGACTTCTTCTCTCACAGGTGGCTCCTACTTTTTTCCTAACGATCAAAAAATTAATTTTCAAAATCCCTACCGAACAGGACCTTACTATAGTGTCAAAATGAGTGGGTTTGTTCAAACCGACTGCTTTACAATGATTCAGGTGCATTGCAGCTTTGAATCCGCATATTTTCTAAATTTAATTATGACTAGCCCTAGGCCGTCTTCAATAGTGATGGCAGCGGGGTGTGGCACCCCTGCCCCATCTAAGGCGGGGCAGGGAGTGGCCTTGCTGCGTTTGCCGTTCCATTTATTATTTTTATTTTTTCTCTTCACGGGGGGAGAGTTATGCCCCGCCCAACCCGCCAACCCGTCGGGGTGGGTTTTTTCCGCCCTATTAGGGTCAGGGCGGGGCAAGGCCGGGATTTTTGCCATCCCTAGTTTCCAAAATTTAAGGACTTGATCAACTCATGAAATTGCCAATATTGTTGGCCAGCCCAAACCATTTTCTCACAATTTTTTAAATTTAATTCAACTTAAATTTTCTTAATAATTGAAAAAAAGAATATTGGATGAGATATATGAGTTGTGTTACAAATGTAAAAGATTTTATAAGTTAAGAGAGAAAAGAGGACAAAATGTAAGATTCATCAATCTCTCAACGAGTCTCTGATATCTTTCCGTGTTCGTTGGAGCTTGGTTTGAATATATGCCTAGTTTCAAATTTTCTTCCCTAAGATTGGTAGCTGGACTACACACTGTCATACAAAGTTTCACTTAATAGGTTTAAGGCATATTTTGGTTGAAATAGAAAATTACCTCCTTTGACCTTAACACTTTATTTCCAAGGGAAAATTTAAAGTTGTGTTTTTTTTTCAAACAAAAACTACAATATAATATTCTTTTGAAATATTAAATAAAAATGTAAAATTGTATTTCTTCATAAAACATGCTTAAAAAACCAATCTTGTTTAAGAATTGAAAATACATAAAGAATCAAATATAGGATGGTGAATGAAGTAATTTGAAGAAACTGTGAGATGCTAATTATTTTCTTTTGGGATTCGATAGAAATCCCATCTCTAATTATTATCGTCTTCCAAAAAAAGTAAGCTACACAAGATGTATTATAATTTAATAAATTTTAGAGTTACGCTGATAATGAATTACAAATTGGAGAGAAAAAAGACTGAAATAGAGAAAGTTAATAGATATATATTTTATTGAGAATCAAGCTCTATATTTGTATGTAAGAATTAGAATTGTAGGAATGCAACAGTAATAATTATTTGGATTGTAGGAATATAATAGTCATTCAATTTTTAATTTACAGCACTAGTGAAATAAATATCTACAGCCAAAAAATGGTTATTTAGAGAATGTAATGATAGAATTTAGAATTATGAAATAAAAGAGAGCAGCACTTGTAATTTACATTTATGGCCTATTTTTTGAACATGACCTCACTGATTTCAATCCAACTTTTATGTCATCTGAGGTCCTCTCGAGATTGAGCGGCCTAACCCGTTTGATACTATCCAATTTCCATAGAAGATCCTAATCCATAATACGAGATGCAATTATTTGCTTGAAATCTAATTAAGATAGACCGCTTGACCATTTCTAACTCAAAAGCATTCAATTAAATTATCAACTCTATGATTTTCTCGCACACAATTGTCCGTCAAATGACCTCAGGCCATGCAGATGTGCCCACATTGACTTGAAAAACATGAAAGATGAAACTAAATGAATTTGTCACCAAGGGATTTGGACAATTGTTATGCTATGATTGGCTTATTTTCTTACATGCAAATTAAGTTGGCTTATAATTTTCTCTTATTTCAAGAAATAATTGCTGTTAGATCCCTTATAGGGGAGAATCTAGTGGACAATTTGAAAAGGTTATTTTCGTCTAGTACTTTACCGAACAAGTTCTTTAATACAATCTTAAGACTGCACTTTTGTCATAATTAATCAATTATTTTGAGTTCATTATATGCCAGAAAAAGTCTTTGTCAAGTTGACCTTGTTTTGATGTAGTCCACAAGTGGCAAAGGACGTAGCCCACCAAACTCTCTGAAGTGCCACTATTTTTGGACAACTTCATTCTTTTCAACTAACCAACTCCACTTGGTCTTCTTCCATGCTTATTCTAAATTAAAATCTAGATTTTAATTAAAATTAATTATTGACTTCAATTAAATCTAGATTTTAATCCCTACCAAATAGGGCTATTTTACATATAAATAAATAATAATAGAAGCACGAGTAAGTGATTAAAATATACTTAGCAATTCATTATTTAACTCTTGTTTGGAGTACATTAAAAGTTGATAAGAATTTCAAGTCAAAGTCAAGAATTAATTTAGACCACAGATTTTATCTACTTTGATCAAAATTTATTAAAAATCTGATTTTAATCTTCACCAAACACGAGTTTAAGTTAGTTGCAACTTCATATTCCTGCCCAATTAATTTTAAAATAGACGTCTATAAATTTGATTGCATAAAATAAAGGTTCCAAGTCTTTTTCTCAAATAAATGCATTTGGGGTGGTCATTGCATTTATTAAACTATAAGTTTTTGCATGAAACCGTAATGGTGGAAAGATATACCAAAAAGCCATTTTGGAAAGATTTTTTTTCTTAAATTCATCACACTTGTAAAATAATGAATTTCATGAATCCGAAATCAAAAACATTTTCTTCGGAGCGAGCCCGATGAAACTGAATCTTGTGGTTGCACAAAAAGGAAGCTAATATTGCAAGTCACGCAAGAAGCAAGCTATCATAGTGTTTTTAAGTAACCGAAATTCCGGATTGAATTAAAACAACCCTAAATTTTAATAAATAAAAATTGAACTCTAGATGACAAATAACAGAATATAAAATGTGATTTTAGTAGGGTTTAAAATAGTACTTTGGCAGCTCAAAAAGTGGTATATATTTCAATCATAAATCGTGTAACGACTCTAATTTTATTGTACTTTGATGTACATAAGAAGTTAATTATTTCTTGTAAGGTATAAATAATGTACTTCAACATCTTTCATAAATGGGAAATTACATGTCCGGACCAATCTTTGTGAATAGATCATTTAAGTTTTTAACCTTTCATTTGTAGCACCCGAATACACAACCTTTTACTTTTATTGCAATTTGTATTCAGTAGACTGTTTCTTTCCACTCCACCCGTGTAATCATGACCCTTGGATAGCTCAAATGAAAGTCTTGGAACCCTATTTACTCTTTTACTATGAATTGCAAAACATGCTTCTGATTTTCTGTGCATTTATCTCGCAAAAGAAGATCCAAAGTCCTTTTGATCTTTAGGATTTCGTTTCACACGGCACAAAATGAATTTATATGAATCATGGATCAAAAACCGTCTGTAAAAATATTGTTTTGAGTTTGGCTTTTCAAATGAAGAACATATTTCAACGTGACCATTAAAAAATTGGTGTTATGTCTATTGGAGCTAAATTCTTTTCTAGGTCCAAAATAACTAGTTATGTCCAAGTCCAAGTTTGAGATGGAAGAAAGAAGCTCGACACGGACACAATGGGATACAATAGGAATTTGTTGGGCTTAGTACTATATGTTCACATAGAATATAGTATATTGCTCTATTTGAACTAAATGTCATGTTGCATGGATGTTGATATATGCAAGTTGACTTTATACAACAGGGTAAAATGTTTATTTATACGACTGGGTACAATGTTTATTGCTTTAGTACAGCCAAAAGGCAAAACATAAATAAGAAATTCATGAAATAATCAAAATAATCCTATTCAAGTATATATTTAAATTAATATTTCACGGAGGATGGAGTTTCTTTAGGAAAAATAAAAAATAAAAAATTTAGATGGTGTGGGGCGAGGCTTTGCCCCCATTTGCCGTCCCGTTTATTATTTTTTTATTTTTTAATTTTTTCTCTTCATGGGGTGGGGAGTTACGCCCCGTCCCGCCAACCCATCGGGATGAGCTTTTTTTGCTCTATTCGGGTCGGGTGCCTGTCAGGGATTTTTGCCATCCTTAGCCTCCAAAATCTAAGGACTAGATCAACTCATGAAACCACCAATAATGTGGGCCAGCCCAAACTATTTTTCCACAATTTCTTAAATTTAATTAAACTTAAATTTTCTTAATAATTGAAAAAAAGAATATTGGATGAGATATATGAGTTGTGATACAAATGTAAAAGATGTTATAAGTTAGAGAGAAAAGAGAACAAAATTGAAACAAGCAATAGAATTGTGTATATTTTATTGAGAAACAAACAGGTAAGAATTAGAATTTCAGCATTACAATAATCATAATATATGGATACAATTGTCATTAAATATTTTATTTATAAAACTCTTCAACGAACAACTAGTTACACAGTATCCGTCTAGTTAGAAATCTTATTTGATAAAAATTGCAGTGGGACAAAAGTATCAAACGGTTAGATGAAAGAAAACAATTATTCAGGATATTGAAACAATTGTTACCTTATTATAACCGTGCCATAAGATAAGATAAAACCTTAGCAAAAGAAAAGAGTACAAATACTCTTCTTGACATTGATAACTAGAGATTTTTGAGTTGACACATTCTTATCTCGTATATCAATTTCTGGAATATAGATGCCAACAATACATTTGTGAATAAGTCGACCACATTATTACTAGAGTAAATATGTTGAAAATCAATGTTACTAGTCTTGTGAAATGTATATAGAAGAATTTTGGAAAAAAATATACTTTTTTTTTTGTCCCTTTGATATAGCCTCCCTTGAGTTTGCAATACAATCTGGATTGTTTATATACATTATTATTAGAGTATATTTTCTTGAAACTAATTTGCATGATACTTGAATATGATAAGCCATATTCCTTAACCTAATATACTCCTCACTTGCTTCATGAATTTTAATAATTTCAAAATTATTTAAGAATATTCTATCAAAGTTTGCTTCACAGAGCTTTATAATATAGTGTTCTTCTATTTTTAAATACATATCATATTTGTAATTTAGCTTTATTATTTATGATATAGTTGTTCTTCTATGCATAAACACATATTCTATTTGTTATTTAACCTTATCTGAATAAGAGAGATAACTTGTATCTAGGCATGAATACGGCATAGTTTGATTGATTTGTGACAAATTTCATATCAAACCAATTAAAACAGTTTGAAAATTTTTCATACCAAACCAAACCACTTTAATTTCTAAAATCAAACCAATTGAAATCACTTTTTTGGTTTGATTCGATTTCAAACCACAGTTTAACAGGGCAAAAAAGAACATATCTCAAATAAGTTAAATCATAAATATTAGTTTAAAATTTCATATTAAAACATAAATAGAGTTTAAAAAATTATCACAATCATATTATTTTCTCCACAATGATGGGGATAAATAGCCGCAAAACAAATTTAGATCCTTAAATATAGGATCGAGTATCTCTAATCTAGAAAACTATATCTTTAATATGGGAAAATATTTAAAATAGTCTATATATGGTAGTACACCAAATTGGAGATGATCCTAGAATCGTTTCAATTATCAACATTCTCCCTCTAATTGGTGCATAGAAGCTGTTCATTCACAACTTGTTGAGACAGTCATGAAATGATCGACATGACTCAACTTTGGTAAGTAGGTAAGCAAGTTGGTCTTAAGGCAAAATATGAGGCATTTCAATAGTCTTTGCTTTTATTTTTTCCTTGAGGAAATGCTTGTCAACTTCAACTTGTTTAGTTCGATCATATTGATTTTGATTGTAGGCAATATCACACGTTGCCTTGCTATCACAATATAGCTTAATTGGAGTGGCGTACTTAATACGTAGATCTTTCAATAAGTTTCCGACCACAATAATACATATACTTCCTTAACCATTCCCCTAAACTCAGATTCAGTACTTGGATAGAGTTGCTACTACTTGTTTCTTGCTTCGCCAAGTAACTAAGCTTCCACCTAAAAAAGTAAAGTATCCTGACGTAGATTGCCTATCTTTAATGCTACAGCCCAATCTGCATCTAAATAGCCTTTAATATCCAGGTTAACTCCTTTTGTGAACATAATCTGATATCTTTCCATGTTCTTTGGAGCTTGGTTCGAATATATGCCTAGTTTCATATTTTCTTCCCTAAGAATGGTAGCTAGACTACAAACAGTCATACAAAGTTTCACTTAACAGGTTTAAGGCATATTTTCGTTGAAATAGAAAAATACCTTACTTTGACCTGAACACTTTAAATAGACCAAGATCCTTCATTTCAAATTTCGGGTAAGGTACTTCAGCAATATAAAGTTGTATTTTTTTTCAAACAAAAAATACAATATTTTATTCTTTTGAAATATTAAATAAAATGTATTTCTACATAAATCACACTTAAAACCAATCTTGTTTAAGAATTGAAAATGCATAAAGAATCAAATATAGGATGGTGGATGACGTAATTTGAGGAAACTGTGAGATGCTAATTATTTTCTTTTGGGATTCGATGAAACTTCCATCTCTAATTATTGTCGTCTTCTCCAAAAAAGAAAAGAAAAAGTAAGCTACACAAGATGTATTATAATCTAATAAATTATAGTGTTATGCTAATAACGAATTACAAATTGGAGAGAAAAAGACGGAAATGGAGAAAGTTAATTGACATATATTTTATTGGAAATCAAGACTCTATATTTATATGTAAGAATTGGGATTGTAGGGATATAATAGTAATAATAATTAGTATTGTGGGAATATAATAGTCATTCAATATTTAATTTACAAAACTGGTGAAATAAATATCCATAGTCAAAAACTGATTATTTAAGAACTGTAATAATAGAATTTAGAATTATGAAATAAAAGAGAGCAGCTCTTTTAATTTACATTTATGGCCTATTTTTTGAACATGACTGAATGATTTCAATCCAATTTTTCTGTCATCTGAGGTCCTCTTGAGATTGAGCGGCCTAACCCATTTGACACTATCCAATTTCCATAGAAGATCCTAAGTGGAAATTACATAAACCCAGGTACTTAAACTTTCAAATTCAAAATTCAGGGGTAAAATTTATTTATGCGAAAATCAGGTATTATATATAGTTAATCCACCCAATTAAAAACCGTAATCATTTCCCCAATTCATTCACGTCTCCTCCTTCTCATTCTACAGACTCTTCCTTCTCTCTATAACAATTCTGAAATTGCCATAGGAGATTCATCATCGACGACATTCACGACATCGCCACTGTGGCGATGACGCTCTGAAGACTGACATTGATTCCAGTGTGAGACCGGCACTGCTGAAAGGGGTGCGACGCCTCCTTTTCTTGGACTAGCGAATGTGAGCACCGATTCGATTTTTAGCGGTGGCCTTGTCCCATGCCGCCGGAGATGGTGGCTCCGTAAACTCCATTGCCTGCTGTCCTACTTTTTTTTTAGTTGTGGGCCTTGTGGTTGTGGTGGTTTTTGTTGGTAGTTGGTGGTGTTTTCTAAAGTGGTGATGTTGGTGGTGTTTTTTTAGTTGTTGGAGCGGTGGTGGTGGTCGTGATTTAGTTGTGTCTGGAGAATTGGGTGGTTATTGTTTGTAGTGGAATTGGCGGCGGTGGTAGTGTCGATGGCGAGATTGTGGTCGACGGTGGTGATGGGATAAGGATGGTGGAAAGTGGTGGTGGTGGCAGTGGAGGTGGTAGGGTATGTAATGTGACCAACTATTTGCCTGTTGATTGACTATTTGATTACCCATGACCTTAAAATTTAATAATTTTGACTGACAAATCCGAAAATATTTGATCGATAGTTAAACTGTGACCTATAATTTTTTCATCTGTGACATTAAATAAACTGTGACCTATAAAATTTTTGATTTTTGACCTCGAAATAATCTGTGACGCTTTTTGGTTTGAAATTTTCATCACGTTAATCTTCATGAAATTCTATGTGGCTATCAAATATTGAAACTTTTTATGAAATTCTATATGGCAATGAAATACTTGTGCTGCAATCATGCTAATCTGAATCAAAATTGAGTGCAATTACTCTGGACGTCCTTTGGTTTGCATAATTAACCTTACAATTGGTCTTGGGACCCAAAGCAAGGGACTGGAAATCAATCAGACATAACAACTTCGTCTAATTATTAACCTACCTTGTAAAATGGGTAGTACGCTTTGCATTTTTGGCGTCAAGAGCAAAATCCATATTAATGCTAAAAAACCAAGAAGCCTGTATGGAAGGGGATTAAATGAATAGTATGCGAGGCAGGATTTCAATCCCAAACTCAAAATTCCAAGCGAGCAGGCTACTGGAAAGCAAAGCTGGATACCCATTGAGGTCATAGGATCCAACACAAAATCTGTTAATGAATAGGCATCTCACACGGCTCCTAAATGATAAAAGAAAAACTCATCTTCTTTCATTTTTGATTACTTTCCTTGCATACGTTTAAGACAGAATCTGTTTCTAAAAAAGATTACTAATTCTTAACTTTTCGAGGAATCCTTCTCCTTCATGTGCAATGGGTGAAAGCCTGACGGGAACAATGCCGCGTGGAAGTAGAAGGCCGACGGGTCGTTAAGTTCTTTTTTCGGAGAAAAAGCAATGACGGTATATGGGGATCACATGCTTGGTTTTTGTCACAAAACATTGACGGCATAGTTGGACCATTAGACTAGTGCGCTTCTTTCCCAATTGCAGCCTGGAATAAGTCAACAACAAATAATGGAGGAGGTTTAATGACTACGAACCTAAGCTGGAATTCTAGGCAAGCAAGTGGTTGAAGAGTGAGGAACTTGAACTTGAGCAGGCTGAGTTTGTTTCTACAAACCAAATATTCTGGAGTGAAACTGACCAATACACTGAACTAGCCGAACTCACTAAAAACTATAAACAAAGTCGAAACAGCACCAAGTTCTGAAGATAAAATCTAACATTATCAAATAGAAACACCAAGAATGGCAAAACTATGCATAAAACCACATGAACAATGCATATGACATGCTGACCATTTTCAAATCTTCCAAGACAAGATGAAAAAATTGAAGCTTTGAAGGACATTGCATAACCGTTCTGGCGGATCATCAAACCAACCAAGAAACTTGAAATTCTTCGAAGATAACACTTCGAATCTGGACAGATTTACAAAGTCTGCAATGCTGGATTCAATCGAAATTACCAACTAATGAAGATAAAATCGAACAAAGATCAATGGGCAACTGAAGTAAGTATTTTTTTTTTACTAAAGTTGAGAGTTTCTCTCTCTAACACCTTACATGACTGAGAGCTCTCTCTAACACGCTTCCTCATCGTCTATATTTTTTTAGTACTCATTGGTATTACAATTACTGAATTAAACGAAAACTTCAGCAAAAACATGAAGAACACCAAGATTGTTTGTCATCGGGCTCAGACGTTCAATTAAAAGACCTGTGCACCACGTTGAGTATTCAAATAATTGTGGTTGACGTTTTAAATCCACTGTTACGATCAAAGTGTCCAAGCTTATAGGTCAATACTCAAAGTATCAAACCAAAAACGTCCTCACAATACAATTTCTCCACTCGAACTCTCTTCTTTATAGACTACACAAGTGATTAAATCCTCACACTCTATTTACAAGTACTTACTAAAAAATTATTAGAAAACAAATATTGCAGACAAAAACGAGAAACAATTTTAAAGATAAACAATGCATCATAAAGAAAACCTGCGCATTCATCTCCAAAAAGAGATATTCATCTATTTATATACCAAATTGTTGGGAATCTACTTAACGTGCGCGGTGGAAAATAAAAATAGTTTTCAATTCCCACCCAGAATCGTCTTTGTGTTTAGATAGAAATTATGATAAAGATGTACCTTTTATAAGATATGCAAACTCCTTTGCCATATCTTTTTTCCAACAACTTTGATCTGTCTCCCACAACTATCCAATTGTCCAGCCTCCAACGGTAATCTACATAGATAACAAGATTGCAGGATTATGGTTCTCTTCTTGTGTTTGCAAGAATAATGAATTCTCTACAAAATTGTAAACCCTAATCAGTTATTTATATAAGCCCAAACATACTTGGCTTGACCCAGTCTAATATTTAATTAATCCATTTAATTAAATCAGGTTCGCAATTAATTAATCCAATTAAATAATTCGGGCCTATAAATAACCAATTCAATTAATTAATTTATCCAACGTTTATTAAATTAATTAATTGACAAATTGCAAACTTCCAATTCTCTTTTGTGTGTGACTCACCAGGTTCTCGATCACGATGCCAACGACGTGAAATATTATTTTAATCCAATCAAAATCGATAAATTAAAATACCCCTTTTAATTTATCACCAATTCACACTCCCTATTCCAGATTAACATCTAGCAACGTGTTAGGCAATATATGTGACGAGAAATGTCACGTGGTATGAAAATATCAAACTCGTTCGTTTATTGTGAAACTATAATCCCTTCGTCAATATGATCCGGTCAATTACTAGATATGGAAGTGTGTCAATCTCGATTATCGATCATATCTTTCACTCCGCTATTAAGTCAATACAAGTCGAAAACTCCTTTTTGACTTCTGAGTATACCTTGGCCAATGATTTCTTTATCGACTTAATTGAATGAAATGTAGATCATAATCTCTTACTATCTTAGAGCGACGAATCCTCTATTAGTCATTCACAACCTTCATATGATTTTTGACATACCCAAACGATGTTGTATTAGCGGTCCTTGGCAGAGCGACATCCAACACCGTCAAAACATGACTGTCCTTATATAAGGTACTATGATGACCTCAAGTCAAATGACCAATCTCACTACCTAACATTAGAGATTAACCACTGACACTCAAATAGTTATCCATGTGGAATCCCTAGGTGGGTCTCCAATATTTTGTTCTATAATAAAACATCTACGTGTTCATTCAAGTGTCATCACACTTTAACTTGTGAGATCAGTTACTTACTTTACAAGTAAGAAATGCCACACGTGATGGTCTATCCGTAATAACTATATCCGTATCTTGTTATTACTTATAACTATGAACGATTTAAGATTCAATTATATGTAATTTGTATCTCACAATTATAACTCCTTGTGATTAACAAATTACGAAAATTTGAATCTACGGACTCTATTATTTAATTTAATTGTAAATTAATTAAATAATAGATCTGCTATTAAATTACATTAATTATATATTGAAAATATTTATATCCAAAGTTGATTGGACCTAGAGCATAACACTTACAAATTCCCACTTGCACTAGATCCAATTACTTATGTATCCAATATCATAATAGCCTACATGACGATCATGTTTATACTGCGACAACTCTTTGTCAATGGATCTACAATTAATTGTGAGAATTCGTTCTTCTCTTCACATCATTTCTATATATTATCTCTCTGATGAGATTATATCACTTTAATACATATTTGGATCATTGATGAGACTTTAGTTCCTTCGATTGTGTGATGATTGTTATCACAATACAGTGGCATGTGATCAATAATATTAGAAACTACTCCAAGTTCATTAATAAACTTTTTGATCCACATTGCAACTCTTTGTTGCTTCTGAAACAATCATGTATTAGGTTTCTGCTATTGAATCAACGGTTGTTTCACGTTTGAAACTTTTCCAACATACTGCTTAAGAGTAAACCAATTTCTCCATATAAAATATTTTCAAGATTTTATCTATATAGATTAGGATGAGTTAAGCAATCTTCTATATCTATATCTATAGATCAAGTTGCTTGTCCCATATCTTTAATGAAAAAACTTTTAACAACCATAACTTCAAAGATTGAAATTTAGGGATGTCGTTTCCTATCATATTAGGAATACGACAATGCTCCCACTATCTTCTTGTAAACACATAGTTCATCTTCAAATTTGATAAAATCAAACATTTTGATTTTTCCATCAAATCAAAAATTTTAGCTCCAAGAGATTTGTTTTAACCCATAGTCACGGTATGCAACTATTGCAACCGAAATTCGAATGGACCTTAGCATGGCTATAGGCCAAAGTTTTCATCGAAGTCATCACATTGTCTTTGTTTGTTACCTTTTGCTACTAGCCTTCTTTTGTATGTATGGATATTCCTATCCATGTCAACATTTTATTGTAAACCATTTACAACTTATGGATTTTATCCTATCAAAAGGGTCGACCAAAGTCCAAACCTTGTTCACATACGTCGAGCTCATCTCGGGTTTCATGGCCTCTTGCTATCTCTTTTAAGTCAATATTTGACTTTGTTTTTGTGCAATTAGTAGGTTCATCATCCTGGACAGCAATGTCTGATTAGTAATCATGGATTCGCACCTTCTTAAAGGTTGAATGATCCTAATAGATTCACATAGAGTTGACATGTCCTTAGGAGTCTTTACTCCCTGATCAATAGTATGTCTCATATCAGATATGAGATCAAACTCGGATTCATCTACTTGGTTAACTATATCTGTGGACTCTTGAACTTTTTCAAGTTTTATTTTGCTCCCACTATCCTTTCCTAGAGTAATCATTTTCTCCAAGAAGACAATATGTAGTGAGACGAAGGCTTTCTTCTTAATGAGGTAATTTAACTGATATCCAAATATCTGGTTTGAATATTCCATAAATATGTATTTTTCGGATCTAGTCTTAGACTTATCCGATTCAATGTGCTTTAAATAAGCGTCACAGTCCCAAACTTTCATATGTGATAAATTGAGACTATTGCCTTTCCATAACTCGTATGGAATTGTGTTAACCAATTTAGATGAGATATGATTTAGTATGCAGCACACTGCAATCAGTGCATTACCCCAAAATATTTTGGGAGAATTTCATGACTTGTTATTAATTGCAATACATCTAATAGTTTACTATTCCTTCTTTTAGATACATCACTATGTTGCACATTATATGGAGGAGTCCACTGCAAGAGAATCTCATTTTCTCTTAGATAATCCAAATTTTAATCTTTAAGATATTTTCATCTTGATCAGATCTTCATGTGAGAATATCTCTACCTATTTGTTTCTCTGCTTCCAGTTTGAATCACTTGAACCTTTCAAGAGTTTCATGTTTGAATTTCATCAAGTCTACCTAATCATTGATGAAATTAGACAAACATTACTTGACATTAATTGACATGAGTCCATATACATTAGTAGGCATTAGACCAGTATTATGCAGACCTTTCTCCTTTTTAAGCAAAAGGAAATTTGGTCATTGTGCCAAATAGGCATGATATGCACTTGTCAAATAATTCAAAATCAATTGACTCCACATATACATTTCTATGTAATATTGGAATTGCATATCATCTATATGACCAAGTCTGCAATGTCAGACTTAGGTATTATTTAGATTTTCACTTTTATGCCTTTTAACTTCTATACTCATTATAGAACGGTTAGTATTTAGAATATAAATATTATTTGTAGCTAATCATACCATAAAGATCTTAATCAAGGTAAGCATGAAAAACAATTGTTCTCAACATTAAAATAGTTCATGTCCGAACATAAAATTCATTTTAATGTTCCAGTTATGGTAGGTACAATGCAACATTTTTCTAATTCCAATACTAAGCTAAAAAGCAACGACAAGAAGTATGCTCTTACAGGCAATGCAACAACCTTTGCTCATCTTCAATGTGTAGGTTAACTTTTCTCTTTTGCAGTGGTCTATTTCTATTTAGTTTTTCCATATTTGTATAAATATGAGATCCACATCTGGTATCAAATACCTAAGAAACTCATGAAGCACATGTAAGCCTTGCAATATTTTTCAATGACCTTTTCATTCTATAATGAAACCAAAGGTCATTAGATTCGGTATTGTCCTTCGCTTTGACCGTCTTAGCCATATTGGATGCTTTCCCCAAAGCCCCTTTAGACATCTTCTTAATACACTTAGAAGAATCAATGGCTTGCCCACTACTAACTTTGATATTGGGCATAACAGTCTTAAGCATGTTAAGCAACTCAATGAGTGTGCACTCGAACTTATTCATATCATAAATCATAATTAGCATGAATAACTCTCTGACAGAGATTGCAAAGCTAAGTTAATATTTAGTTTATAGTTCATGATGAAACTCAACTGAGACACTTCTTAATGTCAATCATCTTCAATACCTGAGCACTACATGAAGATTCCTTTGTCATTTCGCATTTGTATAGTTGTTTGGAAGTCTCATATCCTTTCACACATCATTATTATCAAACAATTCTTTGAAATGAAAAATCATAATTAGCATCTATACTCTCAAGTTTCTTTTGTAACTCAAGTGACGTAATGCAAACATCACATATGTTGTATTACTATTCTCATCAAAGTGTTATTATAGTAATCACATTTTCCTTAATTGAGTCATGACCAGGTGTCTCTGAAAAATGGCTACTTAAGGACAACCAATTTTCTCATGCCTGAGAGCAATTTTCAAATTGCAGTGCCAATCAAAGAGATTTAATTTAGTTGTTGCCATTCAGTATGCCACTCAAATACACATAGTTACTCATGATTCAATAAATATAAATGACGAAAAAAAAGAATAATATATAAACTGTATTAATTAATTTATCATGGACTTTTATTAAATTAATTATGCTCTCACTGTTTGATTCAAATTTATGACCCTTTCACATAAATTGATGGAGTCCATACTTAACTCCCCGTAGGCTGAGATCCTATCTGTTATACCAAGACCTTGAGTGTACTCAACAAACCTTAATATAATATTTGGGTAGATATTATTATCAATTGTATCTCTATACAACTCTCAGATTATTAAGTTGACAACTCTTTGTCTTCACACATCTTATGTGTTAGCTTAACATGCCTCTAAAATTTATCCCCTTGAGTGTACTCAACAAAAGATATATTTTAGTTAAGTCAGACCCATTATTCAGAAGTATCTAATATTTCACAATATCAAACATATCTCTAATAGACCAGCATTGAGTGTACTCAACAAGCTAAGATGATGAGACTCTGATTTTTCATTATAATTATGGAAGAAAAATATAAATATGACTTAATATTTTATAGAGGGGTTTTGCATTCAAAAGTCTCATCGCAACATCATGTATGTTGTATTACACATCTATCATGCAAATAAACATATATAAAATATAATGTAATAGTGTAGATGATTATGGACTTTACCATCTAATCTTCCCGAGTCATAAGGAAGACTAGTTGGTCAATTCCTAAGGGGTATCGCATTGATCAGTATCAATACATCATCTTCATGGTTTCCTCCTCTCTGTGTGTCTTCAATTAGTCTAGCTGCAATCTGTATCTTATACTAGTTGGTACGCAGACCTAGATGAAATTGGACTTTCAAACCCAAAATAACAATAACAATAACAGACTCGCATGTCCAAAATGAATAAGAGCTCGCAAACTCATAAACGACAAGAATAAATTAACCATTCAACACATCCACATGGTCGAATCCATAATCGTCCACTAATAATACATTCATCACATAAATATATGCCTATAAATATCTAATATTATATGCAAATATGTTTCTAGTTTCTAACAATTAAGGTCGTCTAAACTCTTTTAGACAAATGGATCGGAACAATTAAATAGTTAACTAATCATATTAATCAATTAATTTAATTAGCGTGCATATTTAATAAAAACAAATTTTAATTAAATGTATCAAATCAGAGTCCAACTCTAATTTCACAATTATAGAGCATGACTATTTAATTAAAATCAAATTTTAATTAAATATCAAATTAGAGTCCAACTATTATTTCAAAATTATATGGTAGGATTATTTAATTAAAATCAAAATTTAATTAAATATCAAATTAGAGTAAAACTCTAATTTCAAAACTTAAAGCGGTTGAATTTAATTAAAATTAATTTTTAATTAAATAACAAAATTAGAATCCAACTCTAATTCCAAGATTTTATGACAAATTTATTTAATTAAATTCAAATTTTAATAAAAAAATATATTAGAGTCCAACTCTAACATCAAGAAAAATTTAAGGGCAAGACAATTTAATTAAAATCAAAATTTAATTAAATGATAAATTAGAATCAAATCCTAACTTCTAGAATATATTTGGGGTGAATAATTGATTAAAATCAAAATTTAATTAAGTGTTAAATTAGGGCTCAACTCTAATTTAAATTGAATTAATATTTTAATTTAGGATAACAATCCTAAATAAAATAAAATTCAATTTAGGGTCAAAGTTTAACATTTAAGTTAAAATCAAATTTTAACGAAAATATAAGAGTCGTCAATTTTAAATAGAATTTTTGACGGGTCAAAATTGTAATTTTATAGGGTCAAAGCCTTTAAAGTCAATTTTAAAACACTTTCAAAATTGCAATCAAAATCCCTTTTGTAAAATTGCATTTTGGCCCCAAGTTTAAAATTAAAAGGTAGTCCTTCAATTAATCTAATTGCATGATAGGCCCTCTATCAAAAATTGCAAATGACCCCTTTTAACATAATTGCATATGGGGAGCCTGCAATTACACTAATTGCAATGAAGCCTCCCGCCTCCAACCCTCTCACACCCATTCTGAGAAAACCCTAAAAAATTCACCATAATTTTTTTTTCTTTCTTCTTGGTGGCATCGGCAACGCCAATTAGCGCCACAGTTTGGCTTGAGGCAGGAGTCGCTACAACAGCAGACACCGCTGCGTGGTGCATCGACGTCTATTGCTACTGCTAGCCTACCGCTGCTGGCAGCCGCCACAAGCAACGGTTGCTGCCATGCCGCCAATCCGATCAACCCTTTTCTCTTTTTTTATTTTTTATTTTTTTTAATTTTTAATTTCAGATTTCAGAATCAGATTCCCAAATATATATATATATATATAAAATCAAATTTCTTCTTAATTGCTAGAAACAAAAAAAGAACAAAATCAGCTTTTGATTTCTTCAACATGTGAATCAACTCCTAACAAATAATAATAAGTTATTTGTATAAGCCCAAATGAGCTTGCCTGACCTGATCCAATATTTAATTAATCCATTTAATTAAATCTGGCCCGCGAATTAATTAATCAAATTAATTAATTCAGGCCTATATATAACCAACCCAATTAATTAATTTATCCAACGTTTGTTAAACTAATTAATTGACAAATTGAAATCTTCCAATTTTTTTTTATGTGTGACCCATCAGGTTCTCGATCACGATACCTAACGACGTTAAATATTATTTTGATCCACTCAAAATCTATAAATTAAAATACCCTTTTAATTTATCACAAATTCACACTCACCGTCCCAAATTGACATCTAGCAATATGTCAGGGCAATATATGTGACGAAAAATATCACGTGGTATGACAAAACCAAACTCGCTTGTTTACCGTGAAACTATAATCCCTTCGTCAATATGATCTGGTCAATTATGAGATATGGAAGTATGTCAATCTCGATTATCGATCATATCTTTCACTCCACTATTGAATCAATAAAAGTCAAAAACTCCTTTTCGACTTATGAGTACACATTGACCAATGATTTCGTTATCGATTTAATTAAATGAAATGCATATCATAATCTCTTACTATCTAAGAGAGACGAATCCTCTATTGGTCATTTACAACCTTCAAATGATTCTTGACATATCCGAATGATGCCGTATTAGCGGCCCTTGACAGAGCAACATCCAACATCGTCAAAACATGACTGTCATCATATAAGGTACCATGATGACCTTAAGTCAAAAGACCAATCCCACTACCGAATGTTAAAGATTAATCACTTATACTCAAATAGTTATTCATGTGGAATCTCTAGGTGGATCTCCAATGTTTTGTTTTATAACAAAACACCTACGTGTTCATTCAAGTGCTATCACACTTCAACTTGTGAAATCAGCTACTTATTTCATAAGTAAGAAATGCCACACGTAATGGTTTATCCGTAATAACTATATCCGTATCTTGTTATTACTTACGACCATGGACGATTTAAAATTCAATTATATGTAATTTGTATCTTACAATTATCACTCCTTTTGATTAATAAATTACGAAAATTTGAATTTACAGACTCTATTATTTAATTTAATTGTATATTAATTAAATAATAGATCTGCAATTAAATTGCGTTAATTATATATTGAAAGTACTTATGTTCAAAGTTGATTGGACCTAGGGTATAACGTTTACACAAATAACCCAGCATCAACGGCTACGGTTATCCACGTGTCATTATCTCAACAATTCACTTATTTAAAACAAACTGCATAACCAAAACGCGGTAATACACAATGAAGAGGCAGTCGGGTCAGGCCTTAAGATCCAAATCATCGGGCCAAGTTTAATACCTAAATGTGACGGCCCAAAAGTATCAATCATATTCAAGCCCAACAGATCCCTTCCTGTATTTTCTTCTTACAAGCATTTTTGATACAATCTTATTCTCTTAGTTGTTTTTTTAGAGATTTGAACCAACCTATTGAATTTCTTGTGAAATTATATCGATGTTCCACATACTATTACATACTATTGAATTATAGTCACAGTTATTTGAATATTACCAATTTATTATCTTAACTGTAATCCAACGAAATATTAATACAATTGTAACGTAAGATTTCTGCAAAAATATTAATTCGCGTAATTCTCCAAACCACAGTTTTCTTCTGAATTGTATTTGGGTGATTGTTTGGACAAGAAAATTTTATTTTAAGGAAAATTTCGGTTCCACTCATTGAATTTGGCAATCCCTATTATCGTGAAGAATATTAACTAATGGATTTAAATAGTTTTTTAATTATTATTTATTTTTTTCCCTAAAATAAGTGCCCAACGTAATCACATAATCTTGGAATTTGATAATAATATTATTTGTAATTTAGTCAATTAGCATTGTTTTTCATTACAAGACCCCAAAAATGCCAAACGGGTAATTCCCCAATCAAGATTGAACATGTTGCATATTCCACCCGCTAAAGTTTGCCTCTTGGATAGGATTCTCATTCCGCTTCTTTGCGAAATTGAATAGGATCTGTTGCTCCAAGTGACTATATTTACATCATATTTTAATTATATTTAAAGTCTTCATTCCGTACTCGTTATCATATGTACATCCTTTAATTCTTTGCATCACATTCTGATATTTAACTTAAAGCAATTGTACTTTTCAATGTCATTGTCATATAACATATAATTAATGAAATGTGCTTCACCAAACAGCTAACTTGATCAAGACATTATAACATAAATAAATGATGCCAAATAATGTGGTTCTCATAATGCCATTTGGATTTTCTTATTAAAAGAGAGTATGCCTAATTAATGTTCCCATGTGTTTGTTTCTTTGTCAATATCTTAGTTGACTCGTTTGCATATGTTCGGTAAAAGTGAGAATATGCAATAGAAAAATAATACTAACACATAGATTTGAGTGAAAATTTTTTACGGGAAAAAATCATAGATAGAGAAGGAAAAACTTACTATATCAAAGGTGAGTACAAGATGTGCGACTACTCCATATATTAATACAATGAAACCTTATTCCGCAAATTTTTTCATGTCGGGCCAAACGAAATTGGGTCACTGTACTCTAACAATATATCCCAAAATTTTTATAACGTTGAGGATGCAAGCCTCTCATTTTTGACATGATTGACTCGGTTAACGTAGTCATATTTTTATATTTTACCTTGGTTGGACATTCGATTAGCATGAAATTGGCAACAATCCTTTTTAGAAAATGCTGTTTGTACATCAAGTAGTGTCCACTCTCATCACATGGAGAATGACTCACTTTGAATAAATCATATTTTATTTGAGGCGGGCTCTCCTCTATGTAAGGGGGTGGACACCCCAATGTACATGTAGCATGACCATCCTTTTTTATCAATAAAAATCCAGTTTTTAGAGCCATTCTATAGAGACACTTTGATCGTCCAATAGCTATTTTTCTTTCGAAAATTTTGATGGATGCATGTCATAAGATAATCTAAGTCATTCGAGAAAAGAAAGATAATAAATTTGTCCATTATTTTGCTTATACTTTAGAAATAATAGGTTAATTGATTATGAAAATTTTATACAATAACTAATTTTTGTTTGAAATTGTGTTTTTCAAGGCAAAAATTGCCTACAATCCATATGAATAGATTATAATTTCTATATGAAACTTCATATGCCTACCCAATTAATTTTAAAATGGACGTCTATAAATTTGATTGGAGAAAATGCAGGTTCCTAGTCTTTTTCTCAAATAAATGCATTTGGGGTGGTCATTTCTTTTATTAAACTATGAGTTTTTGCATGAAACTGTAATAGTGGAAAGATATACCAAAAAACCATTTTGGAAAGATTTTTTTCTTAAATTTGTCACACTTGTAAAATAATGAATTTCACGAATCCCAAATAAAAAACATTTTCTTCGGAGTGAGCCTGATGAAACTAAATTTTGTGGTTGCACAAAAAGCAAGCTAATATTGCAAGTCACGCAAGAAGCAAGCTATCATGGTGTTTTTAAGTAACCGAAATTTCGTATTGAATTAACACCAACCTAAATTCCAATAAATAAAATCAAACTGTAGATGGACAACTAACACAATATAAAATGTGATTTTAGTAGGGTTTAAACTAGTGCTTTGCCAGCTCAAAAAGTGGCATATAATTCAGTCATAAATCTTCTAATGACTCTAATTTTATTGTACTTTGTGTACATAAGAAGTTAATTATTTATTGTAAGGTATGCATTATGGACTTCAAAATCTTACACTTATGGGAAATTACACGTCCGGACCAATCTTTGCAAATAAATCATTTATGTTTTCAACCTTTCATTTATAGCACCCGAATACACAACCTTTTACTTTTATTGCAATTTGTAGTCAATAGACTGTTTCTTTCCACTCCACCCGTGTAATCATGACCCTTAGATAGCTCAGATGAAAGTCTTGGAGTCCTATTTACTCTTTTACTCTGAATTGCAAAACATGCTTCTGATTTTTAGTGCAATTATCTCACAAAAGAAGATCCAAAGCCCTTTTGATCTTTAGGATTTTGTTTCACATGGTACAACATGAATTTATATGAATCAAGGATCGAAAACCCTCTATAAAAATATTGTTTTGAGCTTGGCTTTTCAAATGAAGAACATATTTCAACGTGACCATCAGTGGCGGATGCAGAAATTTTTAGTTAAGAGGGCACAATGAAACACTGTATAAATCGAATACTTTGTTATTGATTTTTAAATTTATACTCGATCCGAGAAAATGCAAATTTGCATTTAAAAAATATTTCTTCATTAATATTTTGCTCATCACAAGAAAATTCATATTTATGTTTAAAAAAGTTTATAATGTAATTAATTCAAAATACCAAAAGGAAAAACATATGATAAATATTCAATCAAATAAATAAAATTTGTTAAATATAAGTTAAATTGAATATAATTAGTTCAAATACATTCTATTTACACAAATAGGATATGAGAAAATGCAAATTTAAATTCTAATTAATTGAAAATTTGATTGAAATGTAAAAATTTGTAGTAAATGTGATAATTTGTAGAAAAATTAAAACAGATTTTAAAAATTTAGAAGAATTAAAGGTTTTGGTAAATGGTGTGAAGGAGAAAAATAGAGTAAGAGAAAAGAAAAAATTCAAATTTATTGTGATTTTGCTCCTGTTTGGTAGGGATTAAAATTAAATTTTCAGTAAATTTTGATAAAAGTTAAAAAGTTAAGGATTTCTTGAAAATATGTTATTAAAATTAATTACTAACTTTGATTTAAATTAAAATTAAAATTTCAATCAATAGCAAACAAGATTTATAAAAAAAAAAAAAAAATAAAGAAAAAAAAGTTACCTCAAAATTTGGAGGGTCACTTGACCCTGCATGATCCCCCTTGGGTCCACCACTGGTGACCATTGAAAATTTGGTGTTATGTCTTTTGGAGTTAATTTCTTTTCAAGGTCCAAAATAACTGGTTAAGTCCTAGTCCAAGTCTGAGTCTGAGACGGAAGAAAGAAGCTCGACACGGACACAATTGGGATAAAATAGGAATTTGTTGGGCTTAGTACCATATGTTCACATATAATATAGTATATTGCTCTATTTGAACTACATGTCATGTTGCATGGATGTTGATATATGCAAGTTGACTTCATACAGCACAGCAGGGTAAAATGTTTATTTATACAACTGGGTACAATGTTTATTGCTTTAGTACAGCCAAAAGGCAAAACATAAATAAGAAATTCATGAAATAATCGAAATAATCCTATTCAAGTATATATTTAAATTAATGTTTCCATTATTACACGGAGGATGGAGTTTCTTCAGGGCAAAAATAAGAAATTCATGAAATAATCAAAATAATCCTATTCAAGTATATATTTAAATTAATGTTTCCATTATTACACGGAGGATGGAGTTTCTTTAGGGACAAAAAAAAAAAAAAAAAAAAAAAAAAAAAAAGGAAAAAAAAAAAAAAAATAAGGAAAAAAGAAAGGGAAGAAAAGTTGGAGTCTCTTCCAAAGTGTCAAAATGAGTGGGTTTGTTCGAACCGACCGCTTTACAATGATTCAAGTGCATTACAAGTTTGAATCGGCCTATTTTCTAAATTTAATTATGTCTAGCCCACGCCCCACCTTGCCTTAGATGGTGTGGTGCAGGACTTTGTCCCGTTTGTCGTCCCGTTTTTTAATTTTTTCTCTTCACGAGGTTGGGAGGTACGCCCCGCCCCACCCCACCCCACCAACCCGTCAAGCTGGGATTTTTCCACCCTATTTGGGTCGGGGCCCCTCGGGGTAGGGCGGAGATTTTTGCCATTCTTATTCTCCAAACTATAAGGACTAGATCAACTCTTGAAACCGCCAATATTGTGGGCCAGCCCAAACCATTTGTTCGAAATTTTTTAAATTTAATTCGACTTAAATTTTCTTAATAATTGGAAAAAAAGAATATTGGATGAGATATATGAGTTGTGTTACAAATATAGAAGATGTTATAATTTAGAGATAAAAGAGAACAAAATTGAAAGAAGCAATATAATTGTGTATATTTTATTGAGAAACAAACAGCTAAGAATTAGAACTTCAGCATTACAATAGTCATAATATATGGATACAATTGTCATTAAATATTTTATTTATAAAGCTCTACAATGAACAACTAGTTACACAGTATTCGTCTCGTTAGAAATCTTATTTGATAAAAATCGTAGTGGGACAAAAGTATCAAACGAAAGAAGAAAGAGTACAATTATTTACTATATTAAAACAAATGTTACCTTATTACAACTGTGCCATCAAATGAGATAAACCTTAGCGAAAGAAAAGAGTACATATACTCTCCTTGACATTGATAATTGGAGATTTTTGAGTTGACACATTCTTATCTCGTATACCAATTTCTTGAATAGAGATGCCAACAATACATTTGTGAATAAGTTGACCACATTATTACTAGAATAAATTTGTAGAATATCAATGTTACTAGTCTTGTGAAATTCATGTATATAGAAGAATTTAGGAAAAAATATACTTTGTTTTTGTCTCCTTTGATATAGCCTCCCTTGAGTTTGCAATACAATCTGGATTGTTTATATACATTATTATCGGACTGTATTTTCTTGAAACTAATTTGCATGATGCTTGAATATGATAAGCCATATTCCTTAACCATATATACTCTTTACTTGTTACATGAATTACAATAATTTCAAAATGATTTAAGAATATTCTATCAAGGTTTGCTCTACAGAGCTTTATGATATAGTGTTCTTCTATTTGTAAATACATATCATATTCGTAATTTAGCTTTATTCTTTATGATATAGTTGTTCTTCTATGTGTAAACACATATTCTATTTGTTATTTAACCTTATTTGAATAAGAGAGATAACTTGTATCTAGGCGTGAATAGGGTTTGGTTTGATTGATTTGTGACAAATTTCTTGTCAAACCACCTAAAACAGTTTTGAAATTTTTCATACCAAACTAAATCACTTCAATTTCTAAAATCACACCAATCGAAATCACTTTTTCAGTTTGATTCGATTTCAAACCACGGTTTAACAAGGGAAAAAAGAACATATCTCAAATAAGTTAAATCATAAATATTATTTTAAAATTTCATATTAAAACATAAATAGAGTTAAAAAATTATCACAATCATATTATTTTATACACAATGATGGGGATAAATAGCCGCAAAACAAAATTTAGATCCTTAAATATAGGACCGAGTATCTCTAATCAAGAAAACTATATCTCTAATATGGGAAAATATTTAAAATAGTCTATATATGGTAGTACACCAACTTGGAGTGATCCTAGAATCGTGTCAATTATCAACATTCCCCCTCAAATTGGTGCATAGATGTTGCTCATTCCCAACTTGCTGAAACAGTCATGAAATGATCAACATGAAAACTGTGGTAAGTAGGTCAGCAAGTTGGTCTTAAGACAAAATATGAGGCATTTCAATAGTCTTTGTTTCTTTTTATTCCTTGAGGAAATGCTTGTCAACTTCAACATATTTAGTTCGATCACATTGATTTAGATTGTGGGCAATATTACACGTTGCCTTGCTATCACAATATAGCTTCACTGGAGAGGTGTGCTTAATATGCAAATCTTTCAATAAGTTTCTGACCACAATAATTCACATACTTCCTTAACCATTTCCCTAAACTCAGATTGAGCACTTGGATAGAGTAGCTACTACTTGTTTCTTGCCTCGCCAAGTAACTAAACTTCCTGTATCTTGATGTAGATTGCCTATCTTTAATGCTACAACCCAATCTGCATTTGAATAGCCTTTGACATCTAGGTTAACTCCTTTTGTAAACATAATCCCTTTTCCTGGAGATGACTTCAAGTAACGTAAAATACACGTCACTGTATCTATATGTTCTTCTCTCAAGGAGTGCATGAATTGGCAGAGACTACTTAGCGCAAACATCAGGTCAGGCTGAGTATGTGTAAGATACATCAATCTCCCAACGAGTCTTTGATATCTTTCCATGTTCGTTGGAGCTTAGTTTGAATATATGCCTAGTTTCATATTTTCTTCCCTAGGAATGGTAGCTGGACTACACACATTCATACAAAGTTTCACTTAACAGGTTTAAGGCATTTTTTTGTTGAAATAGAAAAATACCTTCCTTTGACCTTAACACATTATTTCCAATGGATTATTTAAATAGATCAAGATCCTTCATTTCAAATTTCAGGTATGGTGCTTCAACAATATAAAGTTGTTTTTTTTTTCAAACAAAAACTACAATATAATATTCTTTTGAAATATTAAATAAAATTGTAAAATTGTATTTCTTCATAAATCACAATTAAAACCAATCATGTTTAAGAATTGAAAATGCATAAAGAATCAAATATAGGATGGTGGATGACGTAATTTGAAGAAATTGTGAGATGCTAATTATTTTCTTTTGGGATTCGATGGAACTTCCATCTCTAATTATTGTCATTTTTTCCAAAAAAAAAAAAAAAAAGCTACAGATAATTTTTTTTATTTTTTCCAAAAAAAAAAAAAAAAAAAAAATTAAGCTACAGAAGATGTATTATAATTTAATAAATTTTAGTGTTACGCTGATAATGAATTACAAGTTGGAGAGAAAAAAGACGGAAATAGAGAAAGTTAATAGATATATATTTTATTATTGGAAATCAAGACTCTATATTTATATGTAAGAATTAGGATTGTAGGGATACAATAGTAATAATAATTAGTATAGTGGGAATATAATAATCATTCAATATTTAATTTACAACGCTAGTCAAATAGATATTTTGAGCGAAAAACTGATTATTTAAAAAATGTAACAATAGAATTTAGAATTATGAAATAAAAGAGAGCAGCTCTTTTAATTTGCATTTGCGGCCTATTTTTTGAACATGACCTGACTGATTTCAATTCGATTTTTCTGTCATCTAAGGTCCTTTCGAGATTGAGAGGCCTAACCCATTTGACACTATCCAATTTCCATAGAAGATCCTAATTGGAAATTACATAAACCTAGATACTTAACTTTCAAATTCAAAATTCAGGGGTAAAATTTGTTTATGCAAAAATCAAGTATTATATATAGTTAATCCACCCAATTAAAAACCCTAATCATTCCCCAGTTCAATCCCGTCTCTTCCTTCTCACTCTACGACTCTCACTTCTCTCTATAACAACTCTGAAATTGCCATATGAGATTCATCACCGATGATGTTCATGACGTCGCCACTGTGGTGGCGACGCTATGAAGACTGGCGCACAGTGGCGATGCTATGAAGACTGGCGCCGATTCCAGTGTGAGATCGGCACTGCTGCAAGGGGCTTGATGCCTCCTTTTCTTGGACTTGCGAATCTGAGCACCGGTTCGATTTTCAGTAGTGATGGTCTTGTCCATTGCCGCTGGAGATGGTGGCACTGTAAACTCCGTTGCCCTATTTTTTTTTTTTGAGTTGTCGACCTTGTGACTGTGGTGGTTTTCGTTGGTAGTTGGTGGTGATTTCCAAAGTGGTGATGTTGGTGGTGTTTTAATGGTTGTTGGAATGGTGGTGGTGTTCGTGTTTTAGTTGTGTCAGGGGAATTGGGTGGTTGTTGGTAGTGGAACTGGCAGTGGCGGTAGTGTCAACGGCGAGATGGTGGTCGGCGATAATGACAGGGTGAGGATGGTGGAAAGTGGCAGTGGTTGCAGTGTAGGTGGTGGTGGTATGTAATGTGACCAACTATTTGCCTATTGACTGATTATTTGATTACCCATTCCAGTGTGAGATCGGCACTGCTGCAAGGGGCTTGATGCCTCCTTTTCTTGGACTTGCGAATCTGAGCACCGGTTCGATTTTCAGTAGTGATGGTCTTGTCCATTGCCGCTGGAGATGGTGGCACTGTAAACTCCGTTGCCCTATTTTTTTTTTTTGAGTTGTCGACCTTGTGACTATGGTGGTTTTCGTTGGTAGTTGGTGGTGTTTTCCAAAGTGGTGATGTTGGTGGTGTTTTTATGGTTGTTGGAATGGTGGTGGTGGTCGTGTTTTAGTTGTGTCGGGGGGAATTGGGTGGTTGTTGGTAGTGGAACTGGCAGTGACGGTAGTGTCAACGGCGAGATGGTGGTCGGCGATAATGACAGGGTGATGATGGTGGAAAGTGGCAGTGGTTGCAGTGTAGGTGGTGGTGGTATGTAATGTGACCAACTATTTGCCTATTGACTGATTATTTGATTACCCGTGACCTTAAAATTTGATTATTGTGACTAACAAATTCGAAAATATGTGACCGATCGATAAACTGTGACCTATAATTTTTTCATCTATGGCCTATAAATTTTTTGATTTGTAACCTTGAAATAATCCGTGACTAATTAATTTGATAATACGTGACTAATAAATAAGTTTGTGATTTATAATTATGAACCTATTACCATTAACGGTATAAATGTGACCTTATTATTTTCAATTAATAAAATATATTTAATTGAAAAATGAAAACCTGATTTTTGCATTTTCAAAACTTTAGACATGACAATTGAATTGTCAATACTTAATACCTTAATTGTGTATTTTTCCCAGACCCTAATCCATAATAAGGAATGCAATTACTTGCTTGAAATCTAATCAAGATAGACTGTTTGTCCATTTCTAGCTCAAAAACATTCAATTAAATTATTAACTCTATGATTTTCACGCACACAATTAAGATAGACCACTTGACTATTTTTGGACTACTTCATTCTTTTCAACCAACCCCCTCCACTTGGTGTTCTTCCATGCATATTCTAGGGTCGGGTGAGGTGAGGCAGGATGCATAGGAATGGAGAAGATCATATATTTTTTCATGGTTAAAAAATATTCCTCAATATATTTATTTGATGAGCTAAAGTTAAAATTGGTGTAATGTAATTTATAAACAAATTAATTATGAAATATGCAAATTTTCCATTGTTAAATATGATAGGGGTAACATTTCAAATCAATTAATTAAAGATGAAAAAAACAATATAAGAGTTTAGACTACGTTACTATTGATAGATATATCTAGATTTTAATAAATCGAAATTAACAATTAATTTTAATCCTATATTATATGAAATCTACATTTTTTTAATCACATATTTTATTAACTTTTATCAAAATTTACTAAGTTTTTTCCCCACCAAACAGGGCATAGTACTAAACAAGATTAATTAATTAATTAGTTTATTTTTTTTTCAATACATTGATAGGACTCTCCTCTAATTGGATTGTTACATAGTACTAAACAAGATTAAATTTTCAAAAATTGAGAAGACTAACTAGATTGTCCATGTTACTAAATAAGATGAAGCCCATGTATGGAGAAGATTAAGATTAGATTTTCAGTAGATTTCAATAAAAGTTGATGAATGTGTATTGAAAAATTGTGGATTTCATGAAATATGTGATTAAAATTATTGTCGACTTTAATTAAACCTAGATTAAAATCTAGATTTTAATCCCTATCAAATAGGGCTAATTCTCTCTCTCTCTCTCTCTCTCTCTCTCTCTCTCTCTCTCTCTCTCTCTCTCTCTCTTTTGACCAAGATATTTAGATGATATATTGCCAACCATGCAATGAAAAGTTGAAAAGACATAAAAACAAATAAAAAATGGATCGTTAAACTAATTTTGTGAAGAAAACATATTAAATCAAATAACTAGAGAGGCTATAAAATAATTAAAACCTAAATGCATAGAACTGAACAAGAAGCCACAATGTTTCTTCGAAAAACAATACAAGTACGATTGTAACTTGAACAGAAGAAAATCTAAAAATTAGAATAAAAGCAACATCCTGTTAGGAATGTGACTCAAATTAGGAGTTGAAGAAGTATAATTTGACTAGAGTTGGAAAGGAGATTAAATTCCTAATTGGAACCTAATTACTTACCTTTTGGGACTCTACTTAGGTTTTGGCCATGTAGTATAAATATTATGCTCCTTTGTTAGTTTAGGTAGAGTAATAGATAGAAGCAATTGCTGAATTGCTTTGTATTCTCCATATTGTTGAATTAAAAAATATCGTCATCTGCGATTAACCCTTTTTGTTCTTCTTTATTTCTAAATTTTGTTTTTTGGTGTGGGATCTAGTATACTTCAACATTGTCATATAATCTAGTTCTTTAAAATTTGATTTGGAATCAACGTGTGTTATTGGAGCTTTCGTGCCCTAAAAAGAGGTATCAGATCTGGGTTCATTTTGTAGATTGGTTGAGATTTTTTGGGATGGCTGGGTTGAAGTATGATATTCCGACACTAGATTGCAACACAAGATTTCCTTTATGGTAAGTAAAGATGAGAACTATTCTGGCGTAGTTGGATTTGGACGATGTGTTACTGGGTTTTGAGAAAATGCTAACTGATTGGACAATGGAGGAGAAACAACGAAAGGATCGGAAGGCTACGTCATTAATTCATCTTCATCTGTCCAACAACATTCTGTAGGATGTCTCGAAGGAGAAAATGGTGGTTGCTTTGTGGTTGAGACTAGAGTAGTTATGTATGACTAAGAGTCTTACTAGTAAATTGACTCTTAAGGAGAAGTTGTATGCCCATCGCATGACAGAAGAATGATCATTGGAAGGTCACATTGCCGTGTTCAAAGAAATAGTTGCAGATTTGGAAACGTTTAAGTACGATAAGGAGGATTTTTGCCTTGATCCTGTTGTGTTCGCTGCTAGGTTCTTATAAGTCGTTTCGGGACACCATCTTTTATAGCCGAGATACTTTGATTATAGATGATATCTATGATGCTTTGCACTCAATGGAGATGATGAAGCATTTGGTTGGAGCTACATCAAGGGCTAGGGAAGCTTTTGTATCTCAAGGTGGTATCGAGAGTTAGATTTAGCAATGTGACCTGTTACTACTTCGAAAGGAAGGGACATATTCTGAAAGATTATGATATGTTGCAGGCTAGAGGTGATTTATCTTGAAATCGTAGAGCGCAACTTTTGACTTCAGATGAAACCAATGTAGTTGATGATTTTTCAGATAGCGAGATGTGATGTTGGCCATGGTATCTGATGTGGAATCTAGGCATGACGAGGAGTGGATTCTTGATTCGGCATGTTTGTACTATATACATTCCAATAGGAATTTATTTAAGATATATGAGGCTATTCAACAAGGTGGAGTTGTAATGAGAAACAACCAATCTTGTCGTATCACTGGGATCGGTTGAGTCAGATTGAAGCTGCGGAATAGAACATTTAGAACAATTGATCAGGTTCGACATGTTCCTGACCTGAAAAGGAATCTCATTTCTCTAAGTACCTTAGATGCAAAATGGTATAAATTCTCAAGAAGAGGTAGAGTCTTGAAGGTACGAAAGGGAGTTCGCATTGTACTGGAGGCATAGAGAAGATCCCAGTTGTGTATTTTGCAGGGGAGTATAGAACCAATTAAGAAGAGACATTTGGACAATTTTACAGAACCAATTAAGAAGAGACATTTGGATAAGTTTAGTACCATGGTGGAAGTTCAGTTTGGTACAGTACCTCTTAGATTGGGCTCTGAGTCAGTTCAAAACACTTCTAGGGAGAGCATTAGTAATTCCACTTTGTCACTAATTTTAGCTGGTACACTGTGTTTAGTTGCTGGGGTAGGACTCATTGAGCATAGGTACCGTGGTGTCAGCAATGTTTGGGATGCTTTTGGAAATGTTGAAGGCGATAGTTCCACCAAGGGGCCTTCTGATCATGCATCTGGTTTAATTTTTGCTACAGAGTGTGCTTCGACCATGTGTGATCAACATTAATTCCTTG
Source organism: Olea europaea var. sylvestris (assembly GCF_002742605.1). NCBI lineage: Eukaryota > Viridiplantae > Streptophyta > Magnoliopsida > Lamiales > Oleaceae > Olea > Olea europaea. Next base: position 4,102,812 of record NC_036241.1, on the reverse strand, counting down.
GTGGAATTGGGAACCCTGGATTTGGATTTAGCTGTCGGTTGTGGATGCCGAGCAGAGGACGAGTGTTTGGTTTATATGGAGTGGATACTGTGTTGAGGAGATTTAACCAATTTATTTTGTTGCAGAGGGATTTGAAATCTAGGAGTTTCGTTTGTTGCACCGGAATTTGAGTTAAGGTGGATATTGTTAGGAATGTGACTCAAATTAGGAGATTGAAGAAGTATAATTTGACTAGAGTTGGAAAGGAGATCAAATTCGTAATTGGAACCTAATTTCTTACCTTTTAGGACTCTACTTAGGGTTTGGCCATGTCGTCCTTTGCGATTAACACTTTTTGTTCTTCTTTACTTCTGAACCTTGTTTTCCGGTGTGTGATTTAGTATACTTCAATATTGTCATATAATCTAATTCTTTAAAATTTGATTTGGAATCAACGTGTGTTATTGGAGCTTCCGCGTCCCAACACATCCCAACAAGTAGCCCCATTGCAGAAGGATCAGAAATAATGCATAGAAGAGAAGTATTACACATTCACGTAGTTCAATGTAAATTGATGCCAAGTAGAGGAAAACCCATATAGAATATAGTGTAATTCAAAAAGTTAAGGGATTAACGAATAATTAAGAACACATTGAAGCCACCCTAATGTCAAATTACATGTTAAACAGTGTCTAATCAACGTACAAATTAAACAATGCCCTAGATAAAAAGTAACGGGATTAAACACATGTAGTCTATGTATAGCGTATTACCTTCTTGGAATTTGAATTCTTGACCCGTTCGTGGCCAAGATTTTCGTTGGCTTGAAAATCGTTTCTCTTATGATAAGGTAACCCTTAAATCGGCTCGTAACTCTTTCGCCGGGACCATGCTATTCTTGATCGCTGCTTCGACATCAGCTGAAGAGGTCTATGCGAAAGAGCATGTGCTGTCGAAATTTCGCCCTATCGACGTCGTTCTCTATCAGTATGAAGCTTGCCCTTTTTGTAACATGGTCAAAGCTAATGACATTATGCATCTTAACTTTTGGAGAATTATATTTGGAAGAGAATTTTAGCAGTACTTAATTATTATGATTTTATCTATATCAGGGTTGATGTAGTTTTGTGTTAATCTTTTTTATTCTAGACCTGCTTATTCTCAATTGGTATGTATCTTTCTTAGAAAATTTTCTTTTTCGTGGAATTTATGCGAAGAACATTAGGATCATGCTTATACATTTTGTTCATTTCAATGATTTACATGATAACAATATGATCTATCTTAAATCAATATGTTGAATCAATCCAAAAGGAAGAAAACAGAAGAGAAGAAGAAGAATAAAGAGACAAAACCACAATCTCTTGAGCAACTAGAATTAGGGTTTACAATGAAAATAAATATAGATTTTATACTACTACAAGGAAACCTAAAAAGGAAATTAAATATTATGCTAAATAATATAAATATAAACATGTATATTATTATCTCCCCTCAAACTCATGATGCTAAAGCAAGAAGCAGCGAGAGTTTGTCATGTAAGAAGTGAAAACGATGAACCGAATTGACTTAGTGAAAAAGTCAGCAAGCTGCAACGATGAAGAAACAAAAGATAGGGAAATGGTGCCAGTCTGCAGATGATGACGAACCAGATGACAATCAATCTCAATATACTTTGTGCGTTCTTGGAACACAGAGTTGTGAGAGATATGAATAGCACTAGTATTATCACAATACATAGGAGTTGGGGAAGAATGAGAAACACCCATATTTGCAAGTAACCATCGCAACCACATAATCTCAGTGGTAGTGGAGGCCATAGCTCGACACCCTGTTTCTGTAGAGGAACGGAAAATAACAGTCTACTTCTTACTTTTCCAAGAGATAAGAGAATCATCCAAAAATATACAAAAACCAGTGGTGGACTTGCAATCAATGGGGTCGCTGGCCCAATCAGTATCAGAGTAGGCATGGAGCACTAAGGATAAGGCTGATGGAAACAAAAGAATTTGAAAGCATGTACCACCAAGATAACGTAAAATACGAACAACTGCTACCCCATGAACTGTAGTAGGAGCTGAAACAAATTGACTAACAATGTGAACAGCATAAGCAATATCGTGACGTGTGATAGTAAGATAAACTAGACATCTAACAATAGTGCGATACAAAGTGGGTCAGTCAATGGTACACCGTCAGAGGATGAATATCGAGCATTAGACTCAAGAGGAGTACTAAGATGAGCACGCTCAATAACATCTATAGCATACTTGGACTGAGAGATAAGATAACTTTTAGGAGAAGAAGCAACTTTGATCCCCAAAAAATAAGACAGTGTACCCAAGTCCTTCATTTCAAAACGACAAGCCAATCTAATTTCAAACTTGCAATTCCATCAACATCATCACGGTAATAATCATATCGTCGGCATATAACAATAATAGAATGCAAACAACTGAAGTTCATCTAAAGAATAAGCGGAGTCATGATGACTGGATGTTAAACCTAGAGAGCTAACAATAGTGAGAAATTTCTCAAATCAGGCACGAGGTGCTTGTTTGAGGCCATAAAGTGCCTTCTTGAGTTTGCAAACAAATCCAGGAGAGTGAGAAAGACCAGGAGGAGGAATCATTTAAACTTCCTCTCAAAGATTTCCATTTAAAAAGGCATTTTTGACGTCCAATTGAGAGAGACTCCATTGACGAACAGATGTAATTGCAATAAGTGTACGAACAGTGGTTTTCTTGGCAACATGAGCAAAAGTCTCCTCATAGTCCAAACCTTACTGTTGATTAAAACCTTTAGCAACCAATCTAGCCTTGTAACTTTCAATCGAATTGTTAGATTTGGTTTTAATCTTATAAACCCAACGACAACTAATAGCATGTTTACCTAAAGGCAATTCAACAAAGTCCCAAGTGTCTATCTTATGCAGAGAGAAAGTTCATCAGCCATAGCTTGTTGCAAAAGAGGATCCAAAATAGCTTCTTTATAGGAAGTTTGTTCAACTAACTTATGAATGGATGCTAGAAAACAACAAAAGGACTCAGAATAACAAGAATAATCAAAATTAGGTAACTGAGTGGACTTACGAATACGTTGAGGATAACGAGGAAGAGATGAAGCAGGAGTTGGATCAATAATCTCAGGCGGTGATTGGGAAGCCATAGAAGGAAGAGGGGTAGCATGATCTGAAGCATGTGTACTTGCAGGACATGAAGAATCAATAGTACATGGGGTATGAGAAGGTAAATTGTTTATATCATCAGAGAATGGATCAATATTAATAAGGCCAGTTCTAGTCACGTTATGAGTATTACCAGAAATAGAGAAAAATGGAACGTGCTTAAGAAACATGACATGACGAGAAACATATAATTTATTATTAATGGGATCGAAACGACGATAACCCCTTTGCCCTTGCCCATAACCTAAGAAAACACAAAAAGCAAAGCGAGATGTCAACTTACTACGTTCAACTTTAGGATGAAGAACAAAGCAAGTACAACCAAAGACTCTCAACAAGGAGTAATTCGGAGGATGTCCATACAATGTTTCAAAAGGTGATACACCTGAATTGTGGGAAAATAGAATCTTATTAATTAAAGAAACAACAGTAAGAGCTACTTCTCCCCAAAACTCACTGGGAACTTTGGCAGATAAAAGAAGTGAATGAACAGTTTCTACGATGTGCCTATGTTTTCATTCAACAACACCATTTTGTTGTGGGGTATTAGTACCTGAGTGATTTTGTGATGATAGACCTATATAAGTGGAGGCTGACATAGCACGTGGTTGTGTGGATAAGAACTTTTGAAACTGCTCTGCTAAGTCTGTCAACATGGGATTGGATGAAGGTGGTGCTCCAAGTATGGACAAATCATTAGGCGGCATGGTGGCAGCCATGTTAGCATTGGGACGATAAGATCACTGCTGTAATTGAGGTTGCTGCTTCTTTAATAGCTTTGGACATTGAGACTTTAATGTCCTTTTTATTTACAAAAGTTACACTCATCAGTAGCAGCTCACACATAACCTTTATTCTTGTCTTGTATGAACAATCGAAAAGGTATAACCAACACTGAGGTGCTAGATGGAGGAAGAGATACTTCCCCCGCAAGAGATTTCAAACGTATTTCCTCAACTACAAGTTCACTAACCACCGAATCAACTGAAGGAAGTGGAGTGCGATGCAAAATAGAGCCTCTGAGTCCTTCAAAATCATTGCGAAGTGCCATAAAAAACTGAACTAATCGCTGTTCCTCTCTAAAAATAATATATTCCTCACATGCTTTCAGTCCTGCTGATTCCGTAAGAGCCAGTCATCCTAAATGGAGTTCATAGCAGCGTAGAACTCAAGAATACTCATCTTTCTAATGTAAAGCCCGTATATCAATTTCCAACTGATATCGTTTTGCAAAGTTAGATTTAGTGTATAACTTTTGAAAGTGCTCCCAAACTTCTTTTGCTGTTTCAAACTTCGCTGCTTGTGTACCAATGGATTGCTCAACAGAATTGTGAATCCAAGTGAGAATTTTCACATTGTTTGACTCCCAATTATCTAACTCTGTTACATAATTCTGAGCAGTGTTCTCGAGTTTCACAATAGTTCCGCTAACATAGCCTTATAATCTTTTTCCCTTTAAAAAATTTCTCATCACTGTACTCCAATACGAATAATTTTTATTATTAATGGATTGAAGTGAAACATCTCTTTCTGCTGCCATCATAAAGTCAATAAATGATCAACTATGAATCAACAAAATTACCCAATTTTTAAGGAAACCAACGTACTACCACAAACTACAATTGAAATATATTGCACAATATACGTATAACCAAAGTAATACCACCCAAAGATCAGAAATTTATGAAGGAACAAATTGCCTTTTGGAATCACCCCAAAAAAACCATCCACAAGCCCTCACGCACCTTCACCATCCCTGCGCATGTTCCTCACACGCCATTGCCACACGCTGTCTAACACCGACACACGCTTGACCAAAAGTTTTGTCTCAACTAGTTGAACAAGGATCTGGTCTCAGTTTTCTCAACGGGTCTCCAGTTTGGTTGGAATCTTGATTTTAAGTTGTGATCGATTAGATTTTTTGCGAGAACTTTCTTCGCCTGATTTCTGTTTTGATTTCCAGCACGCCCCAATCACAAATTTCACTCAATTATAGGTTGTGATACCATGATAACAATATGATCTATCTTAAACCAATATGTTGAATCAATCCAAAAGGAAGAAAAGAGAAGAGAAGAAGAATAAAGAGACAAAACCACAATCTCTTGAGCAACTAGAATTAGGGTTTAGAATGAAAATAAATATAGTTTTTATACTAGTACAAGGAAACCTAAAATTAATAGGAAACATAAAAAGGAAATTAAATATTATGCTAAATAAAATAAATATAAGCACATATTACTCGTGAAATACTATTAACCGTGTTCTTCAATATATGCACTAATTATTTGTCTTAAATTTTGTCACCTCTTTAATTTGGAAAATAGCTTGTGTTCAAGATGGTTTTGGTCGATTTTCATTCCTTGGATTACATTGATTATATGTATTATGCCTATGCGTAAAATAATAGAAGAAATGGAAATCATGAGGGAGGTCAAACATTTCAGTTCAGAGGCTTTGTAATAACTTAATCGAACATGCAAGATATGTTATCTTACAAGGGTTTGGTACGAAAATTCGCCCATGTAACGTAAAGCTCGTTCTTTTAGCTTATGGGCTAGCCATGACGGTGGCCATTTTTTTTTAACCATAAGACCAGGACTATTATACTTACCCTTCGTAGCTTACGAGTTTATGTCTTGTTCAAATTGTCTCAATTCCCGATAACACATTCGTAGCCGACGTACTCGTCTAGAAGCTTTATCTCTCTTTCTATGGGATATGTTGCTCCGAGTGATTATATTTACGTCACATTTTAATTATATTTAAAGTCTTCATTCTGTACTCGTTATCATATGTACATCCTTTACTTCTTTGCATCACATTCTGATATTTAACTTAAATCAATTGTACTTTTCAATGTGATTATCATATAACATATTACCATATTTGTACATCCTTTACTTCTTTGCATCACATTATGATATTTTACTTTTAAATCAATTGTACTTTTCAATGTGATTGTTATATAACATATAATTAATGAAATGTGCTTCACCAATCAGCTAACTTGATCAAGACATCATAACATAAATAAATGATGCCAAATAATGTGGTTCTCATAATGCCATTTGCATTTTCTTTTTAAAAGAGAGTATGCCTAATTAATGTTCCCATGAGTGTTTCTTATCAATATCTTAGTTGACTCGTCTGTATATGTTCGGTAAAAGTGAGAATATGCAATAGAAAAATAATACTAACGCAGATTTGAATGAAAAATTTTAACGGAAAAAAATCATAGATAGAGAAGGAAAAACTTACTATATCAAAGGTGCATACAAGATGTGAGACTACTCCAAATATTAATACAACGAAATCTTATACTGCAAATTTTTTCGTGTCGGGATATCCCAAAATTTTTATAACGTTGAGAATGCAAGCCTCTCATTTTTGACACGATTGATTCAGTTAACGTAGTCTATAATACATAAATGGGAGAATATCCCCATTAAATTCATATTTTTATATTTTACCTTGGTTGGACGTTCGATTAGTATGAAATTGGCAACAATCCTTTTTGGATAATATTGTTTGTACATCAAGTAGTGTCCACCCTCCTCACATTAAGAAGGGTCCACTTTGAATAAATCATATTTTATTTGAAGTAGGCTCTCAATCATGTGAGGGGGTAGACACCGATGTATATGTAGTATGATCCATCCTTTTTTATTCATAAAGATCCAGTTTTTAGAGGCTTTCTATAGAGATGCTTTAATCATCCAATAGCTATTTTTCTTTCGAAAATTTTGATGGATGCGTGTCATAAGATAATCTAAGTCACTCGAGAAAAGAACGATAATAAATTTGTCCATTATTTTGCTTATACTTTAGAAATAATAGGCTAATTTATTATGAAATTTTTTATAACTATACCTAATTTTTATTTGAAATTGTGTTTCGCAAATTTCAAGGCAAAAATTGCCTACAATCCATATCAATTGATTATAGTTTCCACATGCAACTTCATATCCCTACCCAATTAATTTTAAAATAGACGTCTATAAATTTGATTGGAGAAAATAAAGGTTCTAGTCTTTTTCTCAAATAAATGCATTTGGGGTGGTCATTTCTTTTATTAAACTATAAGTTTTTGCATGAAACTGTAATAGTGGAAAGATATACCAAAAAACCATTTTGGAAAGATTTTTTTCCCTTAAATTCATCACACCTGTAAAATAATGAATTTCACGAATCCCAAATCAAAAACATTTTCTTTGGAGTGAGCCTGATAAAACTAAATTTTGTGGTTGCACAAAAAGTAAGCTAATATTGCAAGTCATGCAAGAAGCTAGCTATCATGGTGTTTTTTAAGTAACCAAAATTCCGGATTGAATTAAAGCAACCCTAAATTTTAATAAATAAAATTGAACTCTAGATGACAACTAACAGAATATAAAATGTGATTTTAGTAGGGTTTAAAATAGTACTTTGCTAGCTCAAAAAGTGGCCTATATTTCAATTATAAATCGTGTAATGGCTCTAATTTTATTGTACTTTGATGTACATAAGAAGTTAATTATTTCTTGTAAGGTATACATTATGTACTTCAACATCTTACATTTATGGAAAATTACACGTTTGGACCAACCTTTGTGAATAGATCATTTAAGTTTTTAACCTTTCATTTATAGCACCCGAATACACAACCTTTTACTTTTATTGCAATTTGTCTTCAGAAGACTGTCTTTTTCCACCCCACCCGTGTAATCATGACCTTTATATAGTAGATGAAAGTCTTGGGATCTTATTTACTCTTTTACTATAAATTGCAAAACATGCTTCTGATTTTCTGTGCATTTATCTCGCAAAAGAAGATCCAAAGCCCCTTTGATCTTTAGGATTTCGTTTCACATGGTACAAAATGAATTTATATGAATCAAGGATCGAAAGCCCTCTATAAAAATATTGTTTAGAGTTTGGCTTTTCAAATGAAGAACATATTTCAACGTGACCATTGAAAATTTGGTGTTATGTCTTTTAGAGCTAAGGTCCATTTGATAGTACCCAATTCCATGGAAAATATCATATTCAAGGGATTTGTTTTCCACTTTGGCTGTTTGATACGAAAGTAGAATTGGAGTTCGAATTTCAAGATACAAACACTTAAAGTATGTTTTTGGCCAACTCCATGAAAATCGAATTTTTATGGTTATTTCTTTTCCACCTTGCATGAAATTGGTTTGCTTTTTCCACCTTTGCAGTTAAACGGACACTAAATTCTTTTCTCGGTTCAAAATAACTAGTTAAGTCCGAGTCCAAGTTTGAGTCTGAGAGTGAGACGGAAGAAAGAAGCTCGACACGGACACAATGGGATACAATAGGAATTTGTTGGACTTAGTACTATATGTTCACATATAATATAGTATATTGCTCTATTTGCACTACATGTTATATTGCGTGGATGTTGATATATGCAAAATACAACTGGGTACAATGTTTATTGCTTTAGTAAAGGGAAAAGCCAAAACATAAATAAGAAATTCCTGAAATAATAAAAATAATCCTGTTCAAGTATATATTTAAATTAATGTTTCCCTTATCACACGGAGGTTGGAGTTTCTCTAGGGGGGAAAAAAAAGATAGAAAAAAAGTTGGAGTCTCTTTCAAAGTGTCAAAATGAGTGGGTTTGTTCAAACCACTGCTTTACAATGATTCAGGTGCATTGCAACTTTGAATCGACCTATTTTCTAAATTTAATTATGACTAACCCTAGGCCGTCTCCAATAGTGATGGCAGCGGGGTGGGGCACCCCTGCCCCATCTAAGGCGGGGCGGGACCTTGCCCTGTTTGCCGTTCCATTTGTTTTTTTTTTTTATTTTTTCTCTTCATGGGGGGAGAGTTATGCCCTCTCCAACCCGCCAACCCATTGGGGTGGGTTTTTTCCTCCCTATTTGGGTCGGAGCTCTGTCAAGGTGGGGCGGGGCGGGACGCGACAGGGATTTTTGTCATCCCTAGTTTTCAAAATCTAAGGACTAGATCAACTCATGAAACAACCAATATTGTGGGCCAGCCCAAACCATTTTCTCACAATTTTTTAAATTTAATTCGACATAAATTTTCTTAATAATTGAAAAAAAGAATATTGGATGAGATATATGAGTTGTGTTACAAATGTAAAAGATTTTATTAGTTAAAAGAGAAAAGAGAACAAAATGTAAGATTCATCAATCTCCTAACGAGTCTCTGATATCTTTCCATGTTCATTGGAGCTTGGTTCGAATATATGCCTAGTTTCAAATTTACTTCCCTACGATTGGTAGCTGGACTACACACTGTCGTACAAAGTTTCACTTAACAGGTTTAAGGCATATTTTGGTTGAATTAGAAAAATACCTTCCTTTGACCTTAACACTTTATTTCCAAGGGAATATTTAAAGTTGTATTTTTTTTTCAAACAAAACGACAATATAATATTCTTCTGAAATATTAAATAAAAATATAAAATTGTATTTCTTCATAAAACACGCTTAAAAAATCAATCTTGTTTAAGAATTGAAAATACATAAAGAATCAAATATAGGATGGTGGATGACGTAATTTAAAGAAACTGTGAGATGCTAATTAATTTCTTTTGGGATTCGATGCAAATTCCATCTCTAATTATTGTCGTCTTCCAAAAAAAGTAAGCTACACAAGATGTATTATAATTTAATAAATTTTAGAGTTACGTTGATAACGAATTACAAAAATTTAGAGAATGTAATGATAGAATTTAGAATTATGAAATAAAAGAGAGCAGCACTTGTAATTTACATTTATGGCCTATTTTTTGAACATGACCTCACTGATTTCAATCCAACTTTTATGTCATCTGAGGTCCTCTCGAGATTGAGTGGCCTGACCCATTTGATACTATCCAATTTCCATAGAAGATCCTAAGCCATAATACGGGATGCAATTATTTGCTTGAAATCTAATTAAGATAGACCTCTTGACAATTTCTAGCTCAAAAACATTCAATTAAATTATCAACTCTATGATTTTCATGCACACAATTGTCAATCAAATGACCGCAGGCCATGTAGACGTGCCCACATTGACTTGAAAAACATGAAAGACGAAACTAAATGAATTTGTCATCAAGGGATTTGGACAATTGTTATGTTATGATTGGCTTTTTTTCTTACATGCAAATTAAGTTGGATTAGAATTTTCCCTTATTTCAAGAAATAATTGCTGTTAGATCCCTTATAGGGGAGAATCTAGTGGACAATTTGAAAAGGTTATTTTCGTCTAGTACTTTACCGAACAAGTTCTTTAATACAATCTTAAGACTGCACTTTTGTCATAATTAATCAATTATTTTGAGTTCATTATATGTCAACTTGAACTTGTTTTGATGTAGTCCACAAGTGGCAAAGGAGGTAGCCCACCAAACTCTCTGAAGTGCCACTATTTTTGGACAACTTCATTCTTTTCAACTAACCCCCTTCACTTGGTCTTCTTCCATGCATATTCTAGATTAAAATCTAGATTTTAATTAAAATTAATTGTTGACTTCAATTAAATCTTGATTAAAATCTAGATTTTAATTAAAATTAATTGTTGACTTTAATTAAATATAGATTTTAATCCCTACCAAATATGGCTATTTTACATATAAATAAATAATAATAGAAGCATGAGTAAGTGATTAAAATATACTTAGCAATTCATTATTTAACTCTTGTTTGGAGTACATTAAAAGTTGATAAAAATTTCAAGTCAAAGTCAAGAATTAATTTAGACCACCCATTTTATCTACTTTTATCAAAATTTATTAAAAATCTGATTTTAATTTTCACCAAACACGAGCTTAAGTTAGTTGCAAGTTCATATTCCTGCCCAATTAATTTTAAAATGGACGTCTATAAATCTGATTGCATAAAATAAAGGTTCCTAGTCTTTTTCTCAAATAAATGCATTTGGGGTGGTCATTTCTTTTATTAAACTATAAGTTTTTGCATGAAACCGTAATAGTGGAAAGATATACCAAAAAACCATTTTGGAAAGATTTTTTTTCTTGAATTCATCACACCTGTAAAATAATGAATTTCATGAATCCCAAATCAAAAACATTTTCTTCGGAGTGAGCCCGATGAAACTAAATCTTGTGATTGCACAAAAAGCAAGCTAATATTGCAAGTCATGCGAGAAGCAAGTTATCATGGTGTTTTTAAGTAACCGAAATTCGTATTGAATTAAAACAACCCCAAATTTTAATAAATAAAACTTGAACTCTAGATGGACAACTACCACAATATAAAATGTGATTTTAGTAGGGTTTGAAATAGTACTTTGGCAGCTCAAAAAGTGGCATACATTTCAATTATAAATCGTGTAATGACTCTAATTTTATTGTACTTTGATGTACATAAGAAGTTAATTATTTCTTGTAAGGTATACATAATGTACTTCAACATCTTACATTTATGGGATATTACGCGTCCGGACCAACCTTTGCAAATAGATCATTTAAGTCTTTAACCTTTCATTTGTAGCACCCGAATACACAACCTTTTACTTTTATTGCAAATTGTATTCAGTAGACTGTTTCTTTCCACTCCACCCGTGTAATGACCCTTAGATAGCTCAAATGAAAGTCTTGGAGCCCTATTTACTCTTTTACTATGAATTGCAAAGCATGCTTCTGATTTTCTATGCATTTATCTCGCAAAAGAAGATCCAAAGCCCTTTCGATCTTTAGCATTTCGTTTCACACAGTACAAAATGAATTTATATGAATCAAGGATCGAAAACCCTCAATAAAAATATTGTTTTGATTCGCTCGAGGAGTGCATGAATTGGCTGACAGTACTTCGTGCATACAATGGGCCAGGCTGAGTATGTGTAAGATACATCAATCTCCCGACGAGTCTCGGATATCTTTCCATGTTCGTTGGAGCTTGGTTCGAATATATGTCTAGTTTCAGATTTTCTTCCCTAAGAATTGTAGCTGGACTACTCACTGTTATACAAAGTTTCACTTAACAGGTTTAAGGCATATTTTGGTTGAAATCTTTGACCTTAACAGTTTATTTCCAAGGGAATATTTAAATAGACCAAAATCCTTCATTTCAAATTTCAGGTAAAGTGCTTCAGCAATATAAAGTTGTATTCTTGTTTTAAACAAAAACTACAATATAATATTCTTTTGAAATATTAAATAAAACTGTAAAATTGTATTTCTTCATAAAATCCCGCTTAAAACCAGTCTTGTTTAAGAATTGAAAATACATAAAGAATCAAATATAGGATGGTGAATGACATAATTTGAAGAAACCATGAGATGCTAATTATTTTCTTCTGGGATTCGATGGAACTTCCATCTCTAATTATTTTTGTCTTCCAAAAAAAGTAAGCTACACAAGATTTATTATAATTTTAAAATTTTTTGTGTTATGTTGATAACGAATTACAAATTGGAGAGAAAAAAGACGGAAATCGAGAAACTTAATAGATATATATTTTATTGAGAATCAAGACTCTATATTTGTAAGAATTAGGATTGTAGGGATACAATAGTAATAATACTTATGTAGGAATATATTAGTCATTCAATATTTAATTTACAACACTAGTGAAATAAACATCTATAGCCAAAAACTGGTTATTTAAAAAAGGTAATAATAGAATTTAGAATTATGAAATAAAATAGAGCAGCTTTTTTAATTTACATTTATGGCCTATTTTTTGAACATGACCGACTGATTTCAATCCGATTTTTCTATCATCTGAGGTCCACTCGAGATTGAGCAGCCTAACCCATTTGACGCTATCCAATTTCCATAGAAGATCCTAATCCATAATACTGGATGCAATTATTTGCTTGAAATCTAATTAAGATAGACCGCTTGACCATTTCTAGCTCAAAAACATTCAATTAAATTATCAACTCTATGATTTTGTGGCACACAATTATTGTCAAATGACCTTAAGCCACGTAGACGTGCCCACATTGACTTGAAAATATGGAAGACGAAACTAAATGAATTTGTCACCAAGGGATTTGAACAATTGTTATGCTATGATTGGCTTATTTTCATATGTGCAAATTAAGATGGGTTAGAATTTTCTCTTATTTCAAGAAATATTTGCTGTTAGATTCCCTGTCGGGGAGAATCTAGTTGACAATTTACAAGGGTGTTTTCGTCTAGTAGTTTACCGAACAAGTCCTTTAACACAATCTTAAGACTGCAGTTTTGTCATAATTAATCAACTATTTCGAGTTCATTATATGCCAAAAAAAGTCTTTGTTAAGTTGACCTTGTTTTGATGTAGTCCACAAGTGGCAAAGGAGGTAGCCCACCAGACTCTATGAAGTGCCCCTATTTTTGGACAACTTCATTCTTTTCAACTAACCCCCTCCACTTGGTCTTCTTCCATGCATATTCTAGGGCCGGGTGAGGTGAGACAGGATGCATATTCTAGGGTCGGGTGAGGTGAGACAGGATGCATAGGAGTGGAAAAGATCATATATTTTTTCATGGTTAAAAAATATTCCTCAATATATTTATTTGATGAGCTAAAGTTAAAATTGGTGTAATGTAATTTAGAAACAAATTATTTACGTTCCTATTGATAGATAAGAAATCCAGATTTTAATAAATCAAAATTAACAATTAATTTTAATCGTATATTATATGGAATCTACATTTTTTAATCACATATTTCATCAACTTTTATCAAAATTTACTAATTTTTCCCTCACCAAACAGGGCATAGTACTAGACAAGATTATTATTTTTTTAATAAATTGATAAGACTCTCCTCTAATTGGATTGTCTACATAGTATTAAACAAGATGAAATTTTCAAAAATTGAAAAGACTAACTAGATTGTCCATGTTACTAAACAAGATTAAGCACATGTATGGAGAAGATTAAGATTAGATTTTTAGTAGATTTTAATAAAAGTTAATGAACGTGCGATTGAAATGCTGTGGATTTTATGAAATATGTGATTAAAATTAATTGTTGACTTTAATTTAAACCTAGATTAAAATCTAGATTTTAATCCCTACCAAATAGGGCTAATTTTTTTCATGGTGTTGTTTTGACATTGTTTCTATGTTTAAAACGGAATACAATACTACAAAAGAGAATATAAAATCTTAATATATATTTATATTGTATTGAAAAGTCCAATGTATAGACTACGCCCTCGTTTGGTTTAAATTAAAATCAAATTAAAATTTTAAATCAAAGTCAAAAATCAATTTTAACTACATATTTCATGGGATCCGCAACTTTTCAACCACATATTTATCAGTTTTTATCAAAATCTACAAAAAAATCTGATTTTCAGAGTTTACATGTTTGTGGTGCTATTTAATTTGCATTATATTTAGTTGGGTAAAAAACATGGTTGGTCGAACTTTAAACCTTGCAAGACAAAGGTCTCGTTGATTAAATTATTCATAACTTCAATTTAATTTATTCTTTTTGTGAGTTTTTTTATTATTTTAAATATACTAAATGATTTAAGTGTTTGCTATCCCCTAATCTTAATCACCAAATTTTATAATAATTGATTATGTGTACTCGATCTAATTCTTCTAACGTATTCAATTTATTTCTCTCGAATTCAAGTTGATTCTATTTAACTAAGTCAATTCCCTATCTCTATGTGAATTCGAATACACCTTAATTAAATTCCTTAAATATTTCAAAATCCAGGTTAACGATCGCACCGACTAGAAAACGTATCTCTATGCTTTTATACTAATTACCAACGTTTACTACATGGTCTAGACAAACGAATTTTCTCTTGATGTAATTATCTCTTGCAATTGAATGAGTTAGTTGCCAATTATTTCCCCTAAGAATTTGAGAATAAAAAGGAAATAATTTCCTTCTTTAGTTGGACTCATTTTCTCATGTAACTTTAGTACTTACATTCTAATATTTGCAATTAACCCTCTTCATTTAAAAATTATTAATAATTGACCTGAGAAAGTTTTGGAAGTTTGCAATTTAATCCCAAATTTTCCACATGTCGAAATTAATTCTTGAAAGTTATGAATTTTTACCCAATGCTCCATTAATACTTTAATTGATCACTTGCAATTCGGTTAATCTTCAATTGCTTCAAATCAATTTCAATTAAGCTTCAAGTAGTCTTTTCGTATCAATTGTATCCATGTTCAATTTTTCTTACAATTAGTATAATTTACACAAATTAAGTAGATAATCAATCAATTTAAATATAAATAAATAATAATAGAAGCATGAGTAAGTGATTAAAGTATACTTAGCAATTCATTATTTAACTCTTGTTTGGAGTACATTAAAATTGAATAAAAATTTCCAGTCAACGTCAAGAATTAATTTAGACCACACATTTTATCTACTTTTATCAAAGTTTATTAAAAATCTGATTTTAATCTTCACCAAACACGAGCTTAAGTTAGTTGCAACTTCATATTCCTACCCAATTAATTTTAAAATAGACATCTATAAATTTGATTGGAGAAAATAAAGGTTCCTAGTCTTTTTCTCAAATAAATGCATTCTTTTATTAAACTATAAGTTTTTGCATGAAACTGTAATAGTGGAAAGATATACCAAGAAACCATTTTGGAAACATATTTTTTTTATTCTTAAATTCATCACACCTGTAAAATAATGAATTTCACGAATCCCAAATCAAAAACATTTTCTTCGGAGTGAGCCCGATGAAACTAAATCTTGTGGTTGCACAAAAAGCAAGCTAATATTGCAAGTCACGCAAGAAGCAAACTATCATGGTGTTTTTAAGTAACCGAAATTCCGGATTGAATTAAAATAACCTTTAATTTTAATAAATAAAACTTGAACTCTAGATGGACAACTAACATAATATAAAATGTGATTTTAGTAGGGTTTAAAATAGTACTTTGGCAGCTCAAAAAGTGGCATATATTTCAATTATAAATCTTGTAATGACTCTAATTTTTTTTTTCCAAGGTGTTCGGGCTTGCGTCCAACTAGATCATTGTCCTTGAACCTCCGCCCCCTCAGCAGCTCATGGAGGTAAATCGCAGGATGTGCCCTTGTTGGCTCCCAGGTTCCCACAACTCATTTGGACTCCTTCCGCAAAGAGAGCTCTTCTCACTGGGCGTTTGTTCACACCAATGGCTTCCTCTCCATATGGCTCCCAGTGTTAACTCCAGGAATCGAACTCTCCACCCTTGCTTCCAGCGTCCCAGCGAAGTGATTGTTCCACCAACTCGGATGTGCCCTGGGGGGCTGTAATGACTCTAATTTTATTGTACTTTGATGTACATAAGAAGTTAATTATTTCTAGTAAGGTATACATAATGTACTTCAACATCTTACATTTAAGAAAAATTATACATCCTAACAAACCTTTGCGAATAGATCATTTAAGTTTTTAACCTTTCATTTGTAGCGCTGGAATACACAACCTTTTACTTTTATTGCAATTTGTATTCAGTAGACTGTTTCTTTCCACTCCACCCGTGTAATCATGACCCTTAGATAGCTCAGATGTAAGTCTTGGAACCCTATTTACTCTTTTACTATGAATTGCAAAACATGCTTCTGATTTTCTGTACATTTATCTAGCAAAAGAAGATCCAAAGCCCTTTTGATCACGGTACAAAATGAATTTATATGAATCAAGGATTGAAAACCCTCTATAAAAATATTGTTTTGAGTTTGGCTTTTCAAATGAAGAAGACATTTCAATGTGGCCATTGAAAATTTGGTGTTACGTCTTTTGGAACTAAATTCTTTTCTAGGTCCAAAATAACTAGTTAAGTTCGAGTCCAAGTCCAAGTCCGAGACGGAAGAAAAAAAAGCTCGACACGGACACAATTGGATACAATAGGAGTTTGTTGGGCACACCATGTTCACATATAATATCGCATATTGCTCTATTTGAACTACATGTTATGTTGCATGGATGTTGATATATGCAAGTTGACTACAACTGGGTAAAATGTTTATTTATACAACTGGGTACAATGTTTATTGCTTTAGTACAGCCAAAAGGCAAAACATGCATAAGAAATTCATGAAATAATCAAAATAATCCTATTCAAGTATATATTTAAATTAATATTTCCCTTATTACACGGAGGTTGGAGTTTCTTTAGAAAAAAAAAAAAAGATCGACAAAATGTTGGAGTCTCTTTCAAAGTGTCAAAATGAGTGGGTTTGTTCAAATCGATTGCTTTACAATGATTCAGGTGCATTGCAAGTTTGAATCGGCCTATTTTCTAAATTCAATTATGACTAGCCCTAGGCCGTCCTGGGGCGGGGGTGCAAGGCGGGGCGGGGCCTTGCCTCGTTTGCCGTTCCATTTATTTTTTCTCTTCACGGGGCGGAGAGTTACGCCCTGCCCTGACAACCCGTCGGGGTGGGTTTTTTCTGCCCTATTCGAATTGGGGCCTTGTAGGGGCGGGACGGGAATTTTCGCCATCCCTAGTCTCCAAAATCTAAGGACTAGATCAACTCATGAAACCGCCAATATTGTGGGCCAGCCCAAACCATTTTCTCACAATTTTTTAAATTTAATTCAACTTAAATTTTCTTAATAATTGAAAAAAGAATATTGGATGAGATATATGAGTTGTGTTACAAATGTAAAGATGTTATAAGTTAGAGAGAAATGAGAACAAAATTGAAAGAAGCAATAGAATTGTGTATGTTTTATTGAGAAACAAACAGGTAAGAATTATAATTTTAGCAGTACAAAAGTCATAATATATGGATACAATTGTCATTAAATATTTTATTTATAAAACTTTTCAATGGACAACTAGTTACACAGTATCTGTCTTGTTAGAAATCTTATTTGATAAAAATCCCAATGAGACAAAAGTATCAAAGGAAAGAAGAAAAAGTACAATTATTTGGGAATATTAAAAACAAATGTTACCTTATTATAATCCTGCCATAAAATGAGATAAAATCTTATCAAAAGAAACGAGTACAGATACTCTCCTCGACATTGATAAATAACTAGAAATTTTTGAGTTGACACATTCTTATCTCGCATACCAATTTCTTGAATATAGACGCCAACAATACATTTGTGAATAAGTTGACCACATTATTACTATAGTAAATTTGTTGAACATCAATGTTACTAGTCTCTTGAAATTCATGTATATAGAAGAATTTTGGAAAAAATATATATATATATTTTTGTCTCGTTTGATATAGCCTCCCTTGAGTTTGCAATACAATCTGGATTGTTTATATACAATATTATTAGACTGTATTTTCTTAAAACTCATTTGTATGATGCTTGAATATGATAAGCCATATTTCTTAACCATACATATTCTTGACTTGCTTCATGAATTGCAATAATTTAAAAATAATTTAAGAATATATCTATCAAGGTTTGCTTCACAGAGCTTTATGATTTAGTGTTCTTCTATGTTCTAAGTGTAAACATATATTCTATTTGTTATTTAACCTTATTTGAATAAGAGAGATAACTTGTATCTAGGTGTGAATACAATCTGGTTTGATTGATTTGTGACAAATCTCAAATCAAACCACTTAAAACAAATTGAAAATTTTTCATACCAAATCAAACCACTTTAATTTCTAAAATCAAATCAATCGAAATCACTTTTTCGGTTTGATTCGATTTCAAACCACGGTTTAACAAGGAAAAAAAGAACATATCTCAAATAAGTTAAATCATAAATATTAGTTTAAAATTTCATATTAAAACATAAATAGAGTGAAAAAATTATCACGATCATATTATTTTCTACACAATGATGGGGATAAATAGCCGCAAAACAAAATTTAGATCCTTAAATATAGGACCGATTATCTCTAATCTAGAAAACTATATCTCTAATATGGGAAAATATTTAAAATAGTCTATTTAGGGTAGTACACCAACTTGGAGATGAGCCTAGAATCGTGTCAATTATCAACGTTCCCCCTCAAATTGGTGCATAGATGTTGCTCATTCCCAACTTTTTGAGACAGTCATGAAATGATCGACATGACTCAACTCTGGTGAGTTGTTCATCAAGTTGGTTTTAAGACAAAATATGAGGCATTTCAATAGTCTTTGCTTCTTTTTTTTCCTTGAGGAAATGCTTGTCAACTTCAACATGTTTAGTTTGATCATATCGATTTAGGTTGTGGGCTATATCACACGTTGCCTTGCTATCACAATATAGCTTCATTGGAGTGGCGTGTTTGATACACAGATCTTTCAATAAGTTTCTGACCACAATAGTTCACATACTTCCTTAACCATTCCCCTAAACTCAGATTCGACACTTGGATAGAGTAGCTACCACCTGTTTCTTACTTCACCAAGCGACTAAACTTCCACCTAAATAAGTAAAATATCCTGACGTGGATTGTCTATCTTTAGTGCTACATCCCAATCTACATTTGAATAGCTTTTGACATTTAGGTTAACTCCTTTTGTAAACATAATCCCTTTTCCTGGAGATGACTTCAAGTAACGTTAATACATGTCACCGTATGTATATGTTCTTCGCTCGAGGAGTGCATGCATTGGCTGACAGTAATTAGCGCATACACTGGGCTAGGCTGAGTATGTGTAAGATACATCAATCTCCCAACGAGTCTCTGATATCTTTCTGTGTTTGCTGGAGCTTGGTTCGAATATATGCCTAGTTTCAGATTTTCTTCCCTAAGAATGGTAGTTGAACTACACACTGTCATACAAAGTTTCACTTAACAGGTTTAAGGCATATTTTGGTTGAAATAGAAAAATACCTTCCTTTGACCTTAAAACTTTATTTCCAAGGGAATATTTGGATAAACCAAAATCCTTCATTTCAAATTTCGGGTAAGGTGCTTCAGAAATATAAAGCATTATTTTTTTTCAAACAAATACTGCAATATAATATTCTTTTGAAATATTAAATAAAATTGTAAAATTGTATTTCTTCATAAATCCCGCTTAAAACCAATCTTTTTTAAGAATTGAAAATATATAAAGAATCAAATATAGGATGATGGATGACGTAATTTAAAGAAGATGCTAATTATTTTCTTTTGGGATTCGATGGAACTTCCATCTCTAATTACTTTCGTCTCCCAAGAAAAGTAAGCTACACAAGATTTATTATAATTTAATAAATTTTAGTGTTACGCTGATAAAGAATTACAAATTGGAGAGAAAAAAGACGGAAATAGAGAAAGTTAATAGATATATATTTTATTGAGAATCAAGACTATATTTGTATGTAAGAATTAGGATTGTAGGGATACAATAGTAATAATAATTAGTATTGTAGGACTATAATAGTCATTCAATATTTAATTTACGACACTAGTGAAATAAATATCTATAGCCAAAAACTGGTTATTTAAAAAATGTTATAATAGAATTTAGAATTATTAAATAAAAGAGAGCAGCTCTTTTAATTTACATTTATGGCCTATTTTTTGAACATGACCTGACTGATTTCAATCCTATTTTTATGTCATTTGAGGTCCTCTCGATATTGAGCGGCCTAACCCATTTGATACTATCCAATTTCCATAGAAGATCCTAAGCCATAATACGGGATTCAATTATTTGCTTGAAATCTAATTAAGATAGGCCGTTTGACCATTTCTAACTTAAAAACATTCAATTAAATTATCAACTCTATGATTTTCACACACACAATTATCCGTCAAATGGCCTCAGGCCACGTAGACGTGCCCACATTGACTTGAAAAACATGAAAGACGAAACTAAATGAATTTGTCACCAAGGGATTTGGACAATTGTTATGCTATGATTGGCTTATTTTCTTACATGCAAATTAAGTTGGGTTAGAATTTTCTCTTATTTCAAGAAATAATTGCTGTTAGATCCCTTATAGGGGAGAATCTAGTGGACAATTTAAAAAGGTTATTTTCGTCTAGTAGTTTACCGAACAAGTCCTTTAACACAATCTTAAGCCTGCACTTTTGTCATAATTAATCATTATTTTGAGTTCATTTTATGCCAGAAAAAGTCTTTGTCAAGTTGACCTTGTTTTGATGTAGTCCACAAGTGGCAAAGGAGGTAGCCCACCAAACTCTATGAAGTGCCAATATTTTTGGACAACTTCATTCTTTTCAACTAAACCCCTCCACTTTTTCTTCTTCCATGCATATTCTAGGGTCGGGTGAGGTGAGGCAGGATGCATAGGAGTGGAGAAGATCATGTATTTTTTCATGGTTAAAAAATATTCCTCAATATATTTATTTGATTAGCTAAAGTTAAAATTGGTGTAATGTAATTTAGAAACAAATTAATTATGAAATACGCAAATTTTCATTGTTAAATATGATAGGGGCAACATTTCAAATCAATTAATTAAAGATGAAATAAACAATATAATAGTTCAGACTACGTTCCTATTGATAGATAATAAATCTAAATTTAAATAAATCGAAATTAACAATTAATTTTAATCATATATTATATGGAATCTACATTTTTAATTATATATTTCATCAATTTTTATCAAAATTTACTAAATTTCCCCCCCACCAAATAGGGCATAGTACTAAACAAGATTAATTTTTTTCAGTAAATTGATAAGACTCTCCTCTAATTGAATTGTCTACATAGTATACTAAACAAGATTAAATTTTCAAAAATTGAAAAGACTAACTAGATTGTCCATGTTACTAAACAAGATTAAGCCCATGTATGGAGGAGATCAAGATTAAATTTTTAGTAGATTTTAATAAAAGTTGAAGAATGTGTGATTGGAAAGTTGTGGATTTCATGAAATATGTAATTAAAATTAATTGTTGACTTTAATTAAATCTAGATTTAAATCACTACCAAATAGGGGTAATTTTTTTTCATGATTTTTGACATTGTTTCTATGTTTAATACAGAGTACAATACTACAAAAGAGAAAACAAAATCTTATTATATATTTATATTGTATTGTCAAGTCCAATGTATATACTACGCCCTTGTTTGGTTTGGATTAAAATCAAATTAAAATTTCAAATCAAAGTCAATAAGCAGTTTTAAATACATATTTCGTGGGATTCGCAACTTTTCAACCATATATATTATCAGATTTTATTAAAATCTACTTAAAAAAATCTGATTTTCAGAGTTACATGTTTGTGGTGCTATTTAATTTGCATTATATTTAGTTGGGTGAAAAACATGGTTGGTCGAACTTTAAACCTTGCAAGACAAAGGTCCCTAAACTTTACCATATACAAAAATGCATGATCTATTAGTCCCTCTATATGTATCCATCATTCCAACTAAAAAATAATGAATTTACTGAGAAAAGTACATATGGTCCAACTCAGTATCAATACAAGTAGCCAACACCGTCTAACATGTCTAGTATTTAGATGTTGACTATTTGGATGATACTAATTGAAATGTAAATAATTTTGTTAAGTGATTGTTGTCGATTTTATATCTAATAAATGTACAATTGTAACAAGTAACATAGTGGATAAATGAATCTAGACGATCGCTTTCATGAGAACTACTATTTAACTGTTGATAAATTATTCATAACTTTAATTTTATTGAAAACAAATAGAAGTGCTTATTTTCTTTTTGTGCATTTTTTATTATTTAAAATATACTAAAACAATTAAATACAATTTTTAATAATGATTTAAGTGTTAGCTATCCCCTAATCTTAATCACCAAATTTTATAATAATTGATTATGTGTACTCGGTCGAATTCTTCTAACCTATTCAATTTATTTCTTTCAAATTCAAGTTGATTCTATTTAACTAAGTCAATTCCCTATGTCTATGTGAAATTAAATTCCTTAAATATTTCAAAATCCAGGCTAACGATCGCACCAACTAAAAAATGTATCTCTACGCTTTTATACTAATTACCAACGTTTACTACATGATCTGAACAAACGAACTTTCTTTTGATGTACTCTCACAATTGAATGAATTAGTAGCCAATTATTTCCCATAAGAGTTTGAGAATAAAAAGGAAATAATTTCCTTCTTTAGTTGAACTCATTTTCTCATGTAACTTTAGTACTTACCTTATAATATTTGCAATTAACCCTCTTCATTTAAAAATTACTAATAATTGACCCGAGACAAGTTTTGAAAGTTTGCAATTTAATCCCCAAATTTTTTACATGTCGAATTCAATTCTTCAAGTTTATGATTTTTTATCGACTGCTCTATTAATACTTTAATTGATCACTTGCAATCCGGTTAATCTTCAATTGCTTCAAATCGAATTCAATTAAGGTTCAAATAGTCTTTTTCGTATCAATTGTATCCATGTTCTATTTTTTCTTACAATTAATATAATTTACACAAATTAAGTAGATAATCAATCAATTTACATATAAATAAATAATAACAGAAGCATAAGTGATTAATATACTTAGCAATTCATTATTTAACTCTTGTTTGGAGTACAGTAAAAGTTGTTAAAAATTTCAAGTCAAAGTCAAGAATTAATTTAGACCACGCATTTTATCTACTTTTATCAAAATTTATTAAAATTCTGATTTTAATCTTCACCAAACACGAGCTTAAGTTAGTTGCGAAAACACCTAGATAGACTAATAAGTTATATCTTATCAAGTTGGAAACTAAAAATGTACCTTTTTCGCACAAGGTAAAGTTACCAACCTCCTTTTCTACCCCTTTTTAGTTCTTCCCTCTCCAAAAATACGGACTTAGCAAGTAACAAGAGGAAGGGAACATTTTACACATCAATGGTGGCAAAATGAAATGCTGGTAATCAAAATTTGTATAAATAATCCATCAATTGAAACTTTATCTCATGCACTATGTGATACTTGTGAAGTGTTAAAAGTTGTCACTGTATTAAATTGCACCTCCCTTACAAATCAATAAAATAATACTATATCCTCTCTCTCTCTCTCTCTCTAGACACACACACACACACGCACACGCACACGCACACGCACACGCACACACAATTACTATATATACACATCTACCTCAAACATCTATAGGAGTCTTCAACTTTTCGTTTTCACTTCAACTTATGTTCGAAAAGTAGGCGAATTGAAATGAATCGTTTATCTTTTCATTTTTTGGTTACTTATAATACAAAAGTATTTTTCTATGTTTTTGTTCTGTTGTGGGCTGCCTGTGAGGGAAAGATAAAGCTACCAGAAAATATTAAAGTGCCTGCAATATTTGCATTTGGAGATTCCATAGTTGATCAAGGCAACAATAATGGAATCAAGACATTGATTAAGAGCAATTTTAAGCCTTACGGAAAGGATTTTGAAGGTGGAGTTTCTACAGGAAGGTTTGGCAATGGAAAGACACCACCAGACTTGATTGGTACATATTCTCATCCCACCTCTCTCTGTGTTTGTTTGTATATACTTCACACATACATGTATGTAAATATATAAAAGTAAGAACATTTTTTGTTGAACCCATTAGTCTTAGTTCTTGTTTGGGATACTTTTGCAGAAGAGTTTTTTAAGAAGTTACTAAGTGTACTTTCTCTAAAATTTCTTTATATCTCACAAAGTTCTAAACAATTCAAAAGTAATTTTTTTTTGTTTTAAAAATAGTTTGTGACCTTCAAAAATTATGTCAAGTAGGCCCTAAAAGTTCAAGATTATCAAGTTTACATGTAAATCATTTAAGCATTATCTCCAACACGTCCTCTCATGTGTAGAAGTTTTTTTTTTTTTTTAATTTTTCATCTGAGATAACACACGCTCAACTTTTTAAAAATGGATGACAACGAGTTTTGAATCCAAATAAGTACTTTAATATCATAAAAAAAGTATTGTTTATAATAGTTTTTGCTTAATTCAATAATATCGATGTAGAAAAATATTTCTAATAAATTCTAATAAATGTTACTTTCAAAAAATTCTAGTTCAGTTTTTTCTTTTGTCGTATAATTGACATTTACCACAAGTTTCACTAAACATAAAATTAATTTAAATGTACTTTAACGTAAACTTTTATTTTCAAATATATTTAGATATACTACTGTTTTCTTAATTATAAGTAAATAAAGTTATTTATTGACAATAAAGTTGAGGTTATTTTTAGACTACTTATTTCCGTTATAGCAAAGAAACATAATTACATAAAAATTTACTTGTTTACTTATAATTTATCTAACACGATAAGTATATATTTTAAGCTTAAGATAGTTTATATTATTATTATTATTATTATTATTATTTTATTTTATTTTATTTTTAGTTTTTTTATTAAGAATTTTAAAAGTATAAAATATATTGTATAGCACAATTATGACATGTTCAAGTTGTTAGAAATAACTTACACATAAGTGAATAAGAATTACAAGATAAAATATTTACCTAGCTATTGATCACCGTGTCTAACACAAGTAACATCTCTATCCAAAATTATTAGGCAATATACAAAAAAATGCAAATTATGTACAAATATAGGATATAAAATTCAACTTTTAAAAATCAACCTTCACTTTTGAACGAGGAGATTAATTTGGAAATTTAACATTATTAATTGTGAGGGAAAAGTGAATTGACATGCATGCCATGTGATTGTAATTCCACATTATTATTTGCCTATTTTGTGGAGGCAATAATTATGAGTATATAGAAGGGGTCTAAGTTGGGCTAAGATATCTAGCATTATATCCCAATTTGAAGTTTTTAATAATAATAAAAAAATTGGGCTTAAAGCTGGATGGAAATAATTGTACCCTAATTAGCTGGAAAAATGGTCCTTCAATGCTAACCTAAAATAATAAATTCTTTTATTCCTACAGTGCACAATAAGTTGCATGTTATAACTAGTGGTGTCAGATGGTACGCATATTGTCCACATAGCAACTTTCATTTTACCTAAACCAAACTCATTTGAATGTGTTTCTAATTTCAGCCGAAGAACTAGGGATTACAGAGCTCATATCCGCTTATCTTGACCCGAATTTGAAACTCGAGGATCTTAAAAAGGGTGTAAGTTTTGCTTCCGGAGGTAGTGGATATGTTCCCGAGACTGCTAAATTAGCGGTACGTAGATTAAATGCAACTTTAATTCTATTCTATCTTGACATAACACTTACAATATTTTTCGTACATGGTCTAGACATTTCGTTTGGTTCATCGTACTGAACATAGCATTTATAAATTCTTTAGTAGTGTTCTAAAATTATTTCCCTTTATCTTGTGTTAAACAACAGTCAGTTATATCATTATCAGATCAATTAGAATTATTCAAAGAGTACATTGGGAAGCTCAAAGGGGCCGTTGGAGAAGAAGAAACAAACAACATTTTAATCAATAGTATCCACCTTGTGGTAGCAGGCAGTGATGATCTTGCCAATACGTACTTCACATTGGGTGCTAGCAAGTTGTACGACATAAATTCCTATACTGATCTTATGGTTTCTTCAGCTTCAAATTTCATTCAGGTACATATCTGATACATTTGATTGGACAAGGGAAATCTTTTCAAGTCACGTCTAATTTAACGTACTATTGATTAAGGATATGTGACGTAAGTTTGGTTGTTTCGGCCAAACTTTAAAAGCTTGTGGCCGATAAGGGCTGCTTTAACTTTTTATTTTTTTAAATATATGTCGGACTTACCCATACTCGCACAATGAAAGGCCCTTTAGATATCATTCAACTTGAGCTGCCTATATGTGGGTTTGTGCTAGGTTGCTAACTTGCTACTGCCCACTTGACATGCTTATTCGTGATTCAAGATATGGTTGTAAATATGAAAGTCACAATACAATAACTTTGATTTAGCCCCTGTTTCTTGTAGATTAAAATGAATTTTTTTTCCCAACGAAATGTGAAGTTAAAAAGTTATGGGTCCCATGAAATGTGTTATTAAAATTAATTGTTGACTTTAATTTAATTTTAATTCAAATCAAATGGAGGCTTAACATTTTGCACTACGGATTCGTCGGTAGCAAAAGTCCCGTCCTGGAAAGGAAAGCTCTCTCAATAACTGTAAGGAACTAAATATCCATCCGTGATATTTAGCTCCTTGCAGTTATTGGACTTTTGTTAAGTTAAAGCTAAAACAAGATATAGAATAGAATCTCGCCTTACAGCCTTGCTTCCCATTGTAATTGCCATCGTTTTGCCAGTTCTCTCGCTGCGTAGCATTTTATGTCCCAACAAATTTTAAACATTATTTTTGTAATTTCTTGAAATTACTAATGAAATTAAACGATTGTGTAGGAAATATACAAGCTCGGAGCAAGAAGAATTGCTGTTTTTAGTATCCCACCAATAGGATGTTTGCCAGCTCAAAGAACCCTAGCCGGTGGTGGTGTTAGAATGTGCGTCGAAAATTATAATCAGGCAGCACAGTTGGTTAATTTCAAGTTGTCATCTGAATTTGATTCTCTTGCTGAAAAGTTACCTCAATCCAAAGTGGTTTTCATTGACATTTATAATCCTTTACTTGATCTCATTCAAAGGCCTCAAAATTATGGTAAGAATATTTAGTTCCCATTTTGTTTGATTTGATTTCTGGTGAAAATGTATATCTATAATATAAGTAGAAGAGAATTCATATAATTAATAGTTAGTTAAAACGCACTTTTCAAAAGATTTATAGTAGTAATCTCTAGATGAATGATCTCCACATCAAAAAGCTTAAAATTTTTAGTGCATTTTTTTTTCCAAATATCTCTTATTTCGATCGTTGAAATTGACAGAAAGAAAAAGTTTATAACTAGTCAAAACCCTCTTTCTTACAAAAATAATAATACTAATAATAATATTAGTTCCCATTTTTTATAATTATATGTCCAAAGTCTTGACTTATTTTTGAATGATCTCAGGGTTTGAAGTAGTAGATAGAGGATGTTGTGGCACGGGAAATATTGAAGTGGTAATATTGTGCAACAAATATAGTGGGACATGTCCAGATGACACAAAATATTTATTTTGGGATAGTTACCATCCCACAGAGAAAGGCTATAGAGTTCTTGTTGACGAAATCCTTGAGAACTATGTTAACAGATTCATCTGAGCCAATTAATCGTCTCTGATTTCATCAAATAATTTCTCATTCGAAATCAAACATTTAAGATTGTTCCCTAGTAGTCATTCACTATTCCCGAATGTTTCTTTTTCTATTATTTTTAACATAATGTATACTTGATCAGTTCAAGTTGAGATTTGCTGGTCGAAATTGACTGTCCAACAATGATTCATTGACACATCATTAATGAATTATTGGATTCGCAAGTTGGACAGCCAATTTTTTATGGTAGATCTCAACTCATTTGTAGTGTGCTAAAAGAGAGAGATGATTGTGTAAAGATTTAAGCATTGAAAGTAATCTTTCAAATTTATATATTTGTTTGTTGAGAGATTCGAGATTAGTTCTAATGCCTAATTTGCTAAAGTGAGCTGTATATTAATGGATAAAAAAAAAATTCATAAATAGATATTAAATCTTTTTCGTGTAAATATTTTTCTCCCTAATGGAATATTATGTAGCTATAATTTCAACAATTAACAGTTGGGAAAATTTTCATATAATCCAATATTTTAAAAATCGACCCGAGTATCAATCCCCAAAAAAGATAAGGGTCGAGTGTTAAAGAGTTGAACTGAGGCCGAATCGGATGCCAAAACTAAGTAAATTAATACACATACAAAGAATAAAATATTATAACAAAAATATATATATTTTTTGAATTTTAGTACTATTAATTCAAAATAAATATAAATTCATGTTTGTCAACTAGATTTATTATCTTATAATTTATTTTAAAACTTCAAATACTAATAATTAATATGTCCAAAATAATTTGCTTTGATTAATGGAAATTGTAATTTGGGAGCCATTAGAATGCACTAAATAATTAATGGGGAAATTAGGCCCAATACGGCCCATAAGTTTGAAAATTATTAGCTACAATGAAAACTAATTCATACAGCCCAAAAGTTCTTAACCTCGTAATTTGGTGAAAACCTCCAAAATTCCCAAAACTCCATAATGCCCGAGCTTCATCACTGGCCACCCACATTGCCATCTGCATTCGCTCCACCACCTACCTTGCCAACCACCTCTAAAACAACTCATCATTGAACTGACAACTGCTCATCATTTCGGATGTGACTCTTTCTCAATTGCTTACTTTCATATGATTTCTAAACGTGTTTCAATTCTAGATTCCCATTATTACTGCAAACATGGTCTTTTCAATCTTGGATGTTGATTATCCAGTTGAGAAAGTGGCTTGCTATATGTCAAATGATGGAGCCTCGATGCTTCCGTTTGATGCATCGGTTGAAATAGCCAAGTTTGCAAGGAGGTGGGTGCCATTTTGCCAAAAATATAACTTGAACCTCGCGCTCCGAAGTTCGACTTCTTTGAGGAAATTGACTACTTAAAAAGATAAAGTTCAGCCTACTTCCGTGATGGATCGTAGGGCTATGAAGATAAATTAGATGAATTACTTTCTTCTGCTATATTTTATGAATTTAGTGGAATTAGATTCATTCTTACACAATGTTTATGCATTGCAGAGAGAATATGAAGACTTCAAAGTAAGAATTAATGCTTTGGTGGCTAAAGCACAGACGAGACTGGAAGAAGTTTCAATTCTTGGTTGTTCCATTTTGATTCAAATGTATTGAAACTAATAAACTGTCCTATCGTTCAATGCCACATGGTATTGGTAGAGTTCACATTATTTGAAGCAGTACTGGTGTTACAATGTAGGTGAACAACAGAGAGGGTGTAGTGGTAGAACCTCTTGGACAGAAACCTAATGACGAGGTAAATGAATGACAAGACAATAATGATGGAGGGGATTGCAATAATCACTATAATAATTGATGAAGAATTATAAGATTTAGATGGTGGTGATAATGATGATGAGGCGTCTCTATGATAGCTGTTGGGTATAGTTTTCTTATTGTTGGGCATGATGGAGCTGTTGTCAACATTGATGAGCAGTGATGGTTAAGGTGGTGGTGTAAATAAAGTAGACATTTTCTAACGACATTGAAGAGTGTTTAGTGATGAGTGTAATTCACTTATCGAACTAGCACATCTAAATCATGGTTTTCAGTTTTTTTTTTTTTAGCAATTTTTAGCGTTTTGATGTGTGTCTTTGTGTTGCTTTGTGGTTTAGACCACTTGGATAAAGTGGCATTTTTCAGAGCTTGGAATGAAACTAAAGTGTTGATCATGGAAGTAGGCATGAAATACAGATGAAAGGAGAGGAAAATGAAGTGAGAAAGAGGTTAGTGTACGAGTAAAGGAGACAAAGCCCTATGTGGGGTGCCAAGTGCCGCATCCAATCTACAGAAGGCTGGGCATTGGGAAAATAAGGCAATCTGTAGAAGGCTGGGTATTGCGACGTCCAGTTGAGAGAATTGAAGTAGAAACGCTGGCGCTATTGGGCGCTGCGGCCCCGGTACCAAGAAAGAGGAAAAATCAATTTTTTTATTATTACTTTTAGGCTCAGTGCAACTCCAACCCATCTCGACACATTAGGGAGCTATAAATGCAAACTTAAAGACCTAGATGAGGGGGAGATGACTTTAGAAAAAAAGAGAAAAATGTGTAATGCAAACTTAATTTATTTGTGTTGATTCATGTGTAATGCTTTCAATTACTTAATCAATAATTGAATGATTTGATGCTTTAAATTTCAGCACTTGAGAAAAAGGAGATTTAGGCGTGATCTAAGAACATAACCTAGATTTTGTGGATTTCGAGAGAAAGCATGGAATCTCTGAGGCTTATTTCATTTAAGAACCATGCAATTCATAATTTCTATATGTTCGATTCGGAATAGAGATATTAGAATTAAAGAATAGAGATAAATTCTATTCGGCACTAGGGAGAGGAAATAGAATTATACTAGGGTTCTTGCCTATAAATTTAGAAAAATTGATAGAAGTAACTGGAGAAATTGAAAAACATTGTTGATAGGGCAATGAAACCATTCATTGGGCTTTCTCACTTATATAAATATCTTATAAATTACATTATATTGCTTGAACCATCATCACATCAACATTAGATTAGAATACAAACATTGATTCAAAATTTGATTTTCTAGATAAAGTAAAAGCTAAAATAATTATAGTATTCGGTAGAAATCAGATAACAATCCCTACGATTTCGACACTCTACTTCAAATATAAAATTTGACATCGTATACTTGCAGCAATTTCACGTTGTAGAAAAAGCATGACATGTGGCTACAAGATACTTGACATTTTGATTGGTGTTTTATCGATGGAATGACTTAGAGACGCTTGGCATCGAACGGAGAAAGGGGAGGGATAGTGATTATGTCATTTTTTTAAAAATTTTTGTCACTTCAAACTGCTTCTAATGTTTTATTTGGTGTTTTTTTTTTGAATTTTTTTTTTTTTAACTTTTTGAGTGACAAGCATCACTTTTTAATAAAAGTGACACTTAACTTTACAAATAATTTTTCAAAAGATCCCTAATTTTAGAGATATTTTTCTAAGTTGCCGATAATTAAACATTTAAGATTTCAATTGGCCATAGGCCATGAAGCTTTTGTAACACATGGAATGATCAAAGAAAATGTATATGAGGAGTGTTTTTTAAAAGCTACAACACTTTGAAGGTAAATTTGAATTGGGCCTGCTATTGCTAGTGAGCCCAATCAACAAAGTAGAAACAATTTTTTGAATAAATAACTTAGATAACAGTGAAAATTTGATTTTTCAGTTTGCGGTTAATTGACCTGTTCATTAGTTTATTCGCTGAGTTTCCCTTTTTAGGTTAATATATAATGACTAGACCTGATTTGAGGCCAAATCTCGATTTTTTCGATTGAACCGACAAGTTTGGTCTGATTTTCATAACATTGATATAACCTAACGAAAAATTATGATAACTGTAAATACTATAATTTGGTATATGTACCTAATAAACCATATAACATATAAATATCTAAATAATATTATTTGTTACATTTACTTTCAAGACCTTTTTTGTAATCGAAAAATTAAAGTCATAGAAAAGATTACACTTGCATTGAATATCCCTTAATATCAAAACAAATTCAAAAAATTTAATGGGTAACGAAATCATATTCAGATTGATTATCATCTACAAATTTTCCATTGTTTTGCATTGGCGACCACTACTGACTAGGTTACCAACTATATTTTCTTTATTTAACAAGTCAAATGTAACTGCACATACTATGATGTGATATATGATGATGAATCAGGAAAATAATTTCCATTTCAACATTTGTTATGTTTGTTCATTTTTTTTTAATATATTAAGTATTCTACATCATATTTATGTATGTGTTTGTGATTAATGGGGCTGTTACGTTAGGGATTCTTGTTTTGTTTGGTTGCAAGTATATGGATCTTGTCGAAATGATAACAAATGAATTGAAGATGGATAAGAAAAGGTTATGTTTGAAAATTGAGTATGTTAGTAATGCTGAAAAGATCTTGATCAGGATTGTTATGAATAAGCAAGATATATGCGCAACATGAAATAAAATCAAACAATCAAGAACATTAAGATTTTACGTGGAAACCCAAAACGAAAAAAAACTACAGGTATAGAATAATTCACTAGATCAAAATCAATGGATTGTCGTTACAAGATTGATGCTCTCAACCAAATCTAATGTTTTCTAATAGTATGAAGAGGCTACAAATCGTGGCGCATTTATACAATCCCAATTGTTGTGTTTTAGATGGGATGTACTACATAAATTCAACATAATTGTGAACAGATTTGGGCCTAATAATACCATCGCTTGAATGGAGCCCTCGTGCCCAGTGAGCGACGCATCTCTGGTGCTTAAGTGGGCATCTCGCGAACATTGCTCAAGGCACTGTAGACATAATGTTCATGCACCTTGTTCCTATCCCAAATCTTTCTTTCTACTCCCAATGGTGCTTAGGCGTCCAAATGGTGGTGCCCAGGCTCCCAATCTCTGCCCAAAACATCCCAAATCCATATTCACTTCTGTAAAGCCCTTTTCAACTAATCTCTAATGCCCAATGGAATTTGGGTCATACTTCAACAATTTTCATATTGACACACATTTCAGTGGAAGGAATTATTCTTCACTCTTAAACAAGCAATTCTCCACCTTCTCACACAAGTCCTTAATGGCTAATCCAACAACAAATACCAAGTAAGCTGAGCAATGCTCAAACTTGGCCACAAGGAGTGTCTTTGTCAACATATCAATGGGATTCTTCTTGGTATCAAATTTGCTCGCTACAATATCACTACTAGCAGTCACTTCATGCACAAAATGATACTTCCCATCAATACGCTTTGTCCTCTCATGAAATATGTAATCTTTTGTTAGAAAAAAAATCACCCTAACTATGACGAAAGACTTAGATAATTGCAAGTCTTCAATGATTTCTCCAAACAATTCTCTCAACCACATAACTTCTTTGCAAACCTCTGTAATAGCCATGTACTTTGCACTGTAGTAGACAATGCTACTGTATTCTGTAAAGTAGCCTTACAACTACAAGTACAACCTTTAAAGGTAAACACATACTTTAAGTGATCTCCTTTTGTCAAATCTTCTCCAATATTTGAATTAGCATACCAAATAACTCTATCTATATTTCTCTAAAAATGTAAACGAGCATTAGTAAAGCCATGCAATATCTAAATATCCACTATACTGCTTTTCAATGTTCCTTAGCAGGATTTGCCATGTATCTACTAATCGTACATGCCAAATCTGGATGTATACAAAATATAGTATATATGAGCAATCTAACTGTACTTGAATAAGAAACTCGTGACATGTAATCAATGCCATCATTTGACCGTGGACACAAAAAAAAATGATAGTTTAAAGTGGGCAACCAAAGAAGCATTGACAGCCTTTACATTCAGCATATTGAACCTATAGAATACTTTCTTAATATTCCCTTTTTGACTCAAATATAATCCGTCAGCCTTCCTATCTCTCAAAATCTTCATTCAAGAATCTTCTTTGCTCTTCCCAAATCGTTCATATCAAACTCTTCACTGAGCTGAACTTTTACCTTCATTACCTCTATTTTATCCCCGATAGCTATCAACATATTATCAACATAAAGTAGTAGATATATAGGTGACCCATCATCACACTTCCTAAAGTACATACAACTATCATGACTGCTTCTTTTAAATTAATAAGTTGCATGAATAAGTCAAACCTTTTATACCACTATCTTGGTGACTGCTTTAGGCCATTAAAGGATTTCTTCAAAAACCACACATAGTCCTCATTTGCAATGACTATGAAACCTTTGAGCTGTTCCATATAGATGTCTTCTTCAAGTTCTACATGCAAGAATACTATATTTATACCCAACTACTCAAACTCCAAATCATGCTTAGTCATAATACCAAGCAAAACTCTAATTGTGCTATGCTTTATAACAGGATAAAACACTTAAGTCTACACATGAAATCTAGTTGTAATCCTTAGCCACTAATCTTACCTTGTACCTGGCATCTTCAACTTCTGAGACCTTCCTTCCTTTTGAACACTTATTACAATGATTAGCCCTTTTCTCCTTTGGTAATTCTACTAAGTCCATGTGCAATTCTTATGAAGTGATTCCATCTTCTCTTACATAGTAATCATCTATATACCAGAATCATTGCAACTCATTGCTTCGGTGTATGAAGCAGGCTCTTTACTAGAATCAATATTTTCAGCTACATTCAATGTACAAGCTACCAAGTTGGCTTTTCCATACTTTTGTAGAGGCCTAATCATGCTTCTAGGTCTATCTTTAGCAATAGAATATTGCGATAACAATGGTGGTGGGGGCAAAGTAGTACTTTCCTTCACTTTTGAACTAGACTAAGATGAAGACTCTACTTTAAATTCCGAACTAATCTCCAACTTTACATGAGTAATTCTTTTGATTGATTTAATTTGAAGAATTTCTCTAAAAGTTAAATTATGAACTATTGTTTGTTTGTCAAACATAGCATCTCTACTAATTACCTTCTTACTTATTGTTGGAAACCAAAATTTATATCCCTTAACATCAGATTTATAATCAAGAAAGACACACTTTTTAGACCTTAGTTCCAACTTCCCATCATTCACATGAGTATAAGCAGGACACCCAAATATTTTTAAATCTGAGTAAATAGAGAGAGTTTTAGATCATACATCTTCTCATGTCTTTTTATCAATAGTAATTAAGGGTGCGCAATTGATAAGAAAACAAGTCATGGAAGCAGCTTCAGCCAAAAATATTTTAGACAACCCAGCATTTGAAAGCATACAATGAACTTTCTCAATCAAAGTTCTATTCATCTGTTCTACCACACCGTTTTGCTGTAGAGTACTAGGTACTATCAATTGCCATAAAATCCCTTTAGACTTGCAAAAACTATTGAATTCGTTCAAATAAAACTTCAATCCATTATCTGTATGGAATTTTTTTCTTATTTCCCAATATAGTACTAAATCATTGTATTCAAATCCTTGAAGATATCAAACACATCACTCTTCTACTTCAAAAAGAAAATCCAAACTTTCTTAGAGAAATGATTAATTATTGTCAACAAATAATATGCACATCCTTTAGAAGGCACTGTTGTAGGTCCCTAAAGATTGAAATGGATATAATCAATTATTTCCTTCGTGTTGTATCTCTCTTTGGTGAATTTAACTCTCTTCTCCTTCCCAAAGATACAATGCTCACAAAACTTCAATTTACTTGTACTTTGTCAATCAAGAAGTCCTCTCCTGCTTAATTCAGCCATGCCATTCTCATTTATATATTCAAGTCGCATATGTCAAAGTTTAGTAACTTTTTATCCGACAAAGAAGAAATAGTGACAGCTGCATTCCTTGTAACTGTAGAACCCTACAAAATATATAATTAAAAGAGACTCCGTGTCCTTTCATCATAATAAGAGCACCTCTATTAACTTTCAAAACTTTACCTTCACTAGTGTCTCTGTACCCCTTTAAATCAAGGGTATTCAAGGATATGAGATTCCTCTTCAAGTCCAGAGCATGCTTCACATCAATAAGTGTTTTGATAGCTCTGTTAAATATTATGATCTTGATTGTTCCAAGTCTAGTTATTTTGCAAAGCGTGTTACTTTCCACAATCACAACTCATTTTGAAACATCTTCGTATATTGTAAACAGTCTCGATTGGGACACATATAGAATGTAGAAGTTGAATAAAGAATCTAGTCCTTATAAAGTTTGGATTCATTATCAGAAATCACCAGAAGCTCTCATTCACTTTGGCCATCTCTGACAACACTGGCTTCTCTAGTATCTGCAGGTTGCTTTCCCTTTTATTTACCAGTAGCCATCCTTATGTTCTTTAATTTATAGCAATTATCTCTAATGTGTCCATTCCTTTTTTAAAGTGACATATTTTTTTCTTTATGTCTTGACTTCGATCTTTCCTTATATTACCATCGAGATTCTTATCTTGATTTCTTCCACGAGCTAAGCCTCCATGAACTAAGCCTTCTGCATAACCCTCAAATCCAACCACAAGATGCTTCATCTTCTCCTTAACAGTAAAACATCATAAATCTCATGAATTGTAAGAGTATCATGACTATAGAGAATAGTGTCTCTAAAAGTTAGGATGAAAATCCAAAGTCTTTAAGTTGGCTACTATTTCTTTAAAAATAGTCAAGTGATCTTCAGTAGGATTACCTTTAGACATATAGTGAGAATGCAAGTACTAATTCAAGTGTAACTTACTAATTGAACTCTTTGCCATACAAAAATGCTCCAATTTCAGCAACAACGCAATGACACTCTTCTTCTTTTGAGTATCTTGAAGAATTTGATTTGATAGATGATTATGGATTTGTGACTGGGCTTTTCGATCCCACACTGCTTTTTCTCCAACATCCAATTAAAAGGCATTTTATCAAAACCTAACATGGCCTCATCTAAATCTATCTACACGAGAATAACTTGTGTCCCCATATGCCATAATGAAAACCTCGTGTTGTGATCCAAAATTGGAAAATCATATTTTATCATTGCCATGCAAAAATCAACTTCACTCTAATATCAGTTTGTAATGAATAAAGCAAGATATAGTGCAAGATGAAATAAATCAAACAATCAAGAACACCAAAATTTTAGGTGAAAATCTAAGATGAGAACAAGCTATAGATAGAGGAGAAGAATTCACTAGATCAAAATCAATAAATTGCTGTTACAAGATTCGATGTTCTCTACCCAATCTAATGTTTTCTATTTCTATGAAGAGGGTACAAATCATGGAATATTTATACAACCCTCATTGTTGTGTTTTAGATGGAATGGGCTACTTAAAATTTGGCAGAATTGCAAATAGATTAGGGTCGAAAAGTACCGTGGCTTTAGCGGCACGTCTCTGGAACTTGAGTAGGCATCTTGTGGTCAATGAGCAGTGAGCAGCGCTCTGGCACTGTAGGCATAGTGCTTAGGTGCCTCATCCTCATCCAAATATAGCTTAAAACTAGTTGAGAATTGAACTAATTGATTATAAAAAATTTAATAAATAAAACTATTTTTGTTCAAAATTGTATTTCGCAAATTTCAAGGCAATAATTGTCAACAATCCATAGCAATTGATTATAATTTCTATATGCAACTTCATATCACGATCCAGTTAATTTTAAAATAGACGTCTATAAATTTGATTGTGTTATGAAAAGAGAAAATGAAAGTCAATAAGTTTTTATGTGTGTTTTATTAAGAACAAAAGTTCTATATTTACAGATAAGAATTAGAGATACAATGATAATAACTTCTAGGATTTTAGCGGTAAAATTGTCATTCACTAATAAACTTACAATTTACGATACTTCCCCATGAATGACACATTATAAAATATTTATCCCATTAAAACCTTGTTTGAAAAAACCTAATGGGGAAAATAAATCAAACAAACAAAAAAGAGTACATTTATTTTGGAGAATAAAAAATAAATCTCGCCTCATTAAAACATTGGTAGAAAGATCAAGTGGGATAAAATCGAATGATAAGTGTATTTTATACACTTATTTGAGATTTTAAATAATGATATTTTATAATTCTTATGATGAATTATAGCCTAATTCATGTTATATTGTGTTAAATAGGTAAAACTTGATGCTTGATGAAGAATAACAACGCAAAAATAGTGAAAAATGTCAAAATCCAAAACCAAAAGTCGAGAACTAAATTGCAAACAATCCATAGATGAGACGGGTGATAAAATGAAGATTAGAGATGCCAAAGATTTAATTGAATACAATTGGAAGATTAAGGAAAAAGATTACAAGAGAAAATGGCTCTGTTGATTCAAATACAAAGTTTGGGGTTTAAAATGCAATACATCAAAAGTTGAGTTGGATTGCAAACTATGGTTTAAGAATGCCAAGGGTTAAATGGAGTTGAAGATAAGTCAATGGGATGAGAATTTGTTGAAAATGATCAAAATATACGCATGAGAAAGTTTGGCAAAAAGAAATTGTACTATGCTTAAGCATGGGCCTGTAGGCGTTACGTACACAAGGTTTCAAAAATCCACTTCAGAGACCGAATCACATATACTGTGCGTACACACCAAATGAACCATGCGTACGCATGGTTCAATTTTGAGAAATTTTTTGTTTCCTTATTGTGTTTGAGAAACTTTAGATATTCAATCTTTTGACACTCTATACATACCAAAAGCGTGAAAAACGAGGAGACCTCCATTTGACCTAAAAATATCTATATTCTACATATTTTGAAGGTGAAGAACGAGGCTAAACATCAAGATCAAGATGAGTTATATAAGTTTACTGAAGAATATTCATCTCTTTTCAAGATTCAAACCAAGAAATTAGATTAATCTACTTTCTTCATTATTTCTTTCTTCCAGGTGATGCTTTTTCAATATTTTTTGTATAATTTAATCATTAGAATATCAGACTAATTTTTCTATCGTATTGGATAAATGATGAACCTTATTGCAGATTTGTTTTGATTTAAGACTATTAATTTAGTTATTTCTCTATTTGCTTGATTGATTTTGCATTCGCATTGCATTATTTAATTGATTGGCTATCAATTGAATAATTAGTTGCTTGTTGTAGTGTTGGAAGACTCACAATAAGTTTAGAACGTAGCAAAATTAACATATGTAGATGGAATCTTTATCACATATGTAATCACATAGATAACCTATAATTTAATACAGTTTGGTTAAATGAATTCGGACTAGGAATAGAATAAGGTGTTGTTATTATAATAGACTTAATTTATCTTGGAAAAAGAGAAATAAGTACATCAATGTTATCGATTGTCACGAAAGCATGAAATTAACCATATTACTAATCAAGAATTAAAATAAATGACAATAGGGGATTTAAAATCCAATACAATCATTCACATATTTGACAAAATATTTTTTATTGCTTCCTTAGTTTAGAATTAGTTTGAATAACAACAAAATCACATCTTTTGTGTCACGAACATCGAATTAGTAGCGATTCGTAAACAAGAATTAAATATTATTTCTTGTGCAACGATAACTCACAACTCATTTTATTATTACTTTTCAATGATCCCGTACACTTATGGGTTTCAAGCGAACAAGATTTTGACACCATTGCTGAGGAATAATAGATTTAACTTTAGTTTTGTAGTTTTTATTAGATTAGATTTTTATTTTTATTATTTTTTGTTGATGTTGGCTCCCACAATGATTTCTCTTGTTTAGTATTCTTTCCAGGTGCCATTCAGCAGTGTATCTGGGATTATGACGTTGACATGGTAAAAAGTTTTTGAAAAAATTAATCTCGACATGAACTATAAGGCAGAAGATATCGATTGTGAATTCTGCTATAGTATACATTATACTGACTATTGATTGAATAGATGCACTGATCACTATAAGCTTAAGCTCCTATGGTTTAAACAATATTTAATATGATGAAGACTGGTAATTGACGCATCTTTTGAATGCTATATGCCTATAGGTTAGTGTATCCCTTCCATCGCTCTTGTGGGATTTGGTCTTTTCGTGTTAAACGAAGAGGTACTTGCAAAATCCTATACTGATCTTGCCAAGTTGGATGAAAACAAACTGTGTGTGGGAGATTACATATTATGGTATGAATTTAAAAGGAGCGGGTGTAATCCACTCGAAAAGTTTGCCATTGTTCATGGATTTAGATAGTGAATCTGCCATTCAATTCGAGAAGATATCAATTATGAAAGACGCGAACAAAGATGATGAAAGTTCAATTACAAATGAAAAAAACATAAATGAGGTAATTAATGAAGAGGATGTTAACCCACATTATG